>NC_042999.1:116012220-116022220 GCF_006345805.1 Octopus sinensis
TATGTGCGTATATGTGTGTGCGTGTATGTGTGCGTTTGTATGTGTTTCTGTGTATGTGTGCGTGAGCGGTTAGGTGTATATTGTGTATGTATATCTGTCGGTGTGTATGTGAGTTTGTGTGTGTTTGTACGTGTGTATGTGTGTGTGCGTGTAAAGTATATATATGTAAATGTGTGTGTGCGTAGTGTGTGTACGTGCGTGCGAGTGAATGTATGTATATATGTGCATGTGTGTACAATGTAGAGGCTTATATGTGTGTATGTGTGTGTGTATGTATGTATGTATGTATATGTATGTGTGTGTATGTATGTATCTATGTATGTATGTGTGTACGTATATGTGTGTATGTTTGTATGTGTGTATGCGTGTATGTGTATGTGTATGTATGTGTGTATATGTATGCGTGTGTGTATGTATGTATGTGTGTGTATGTGTGTATGTATGTATGTATGTGTGTGTATGTATGTATGTGTGTATGTGTGTGTATGTGTGTATATGTGTGTGTATGTATGTGTGTATGTATGTGTGTGTATGTATGTATGTGTGCCTGCGTGTATGTGTGCATGTGTGTGTGTATGTATGTATATGTATGTGCGTGTGTGTGTATGTATGTATCTATGTATGTATGTATGTATGTATGTATGTGTGTATATATGTGTGTGTGTATGTATGTGTGTGTGTATGTGTATGTATGTATGTATATGTATGCGTGTGTGTATGTATGTATGTGTGTATGTGTGTGTGTATGTATGTATGTATGTATGTATGTATGTATGTATGTATGTATGTATGTATGTATGTATGTATATATGTATGTGTGTGTGTGTGTGTATGTATGTGTGTGTGTATGTATGTATGTACGTACGTATGTATGTATATATATATATATGATCCATTGTAGAGATCCAGAGATTCTCAGTATAGAAGACATCAGTGCTCAAAAGATTCAAACTTAGACTCCAATGTCTTTACACGGAATCGATTCCGCGGGGTAAAGAATGTCTCTAAGATGGATCAAGTTGAGTGGATACAGAGGCAATTATGCGGATAAACTAATGAGATGCATTAAATATAATAGTCTGGGTGTGAAATACAAAATATGTATATATGTATACATGTACAAGCAAGACGAAAGAAAACAAAAGGTAGAGACTTTCAGACGATGAATATTTAAGTACGAATATATAGATATTTATATTAATAGATCCAACTTACACAAAGTACAAATGAGAAAATTGAAGGGATGGAAGGTGTTATAAGTTCAACAGCTGTTTCTGGGGTTCGGAGATCCATGCTAATGTTGGTATATGTAGTTCATCAGTGTAGAGAAGATCCTACATTTCAGAGCTTAATGCAGAGAAGTTCAAAGATGGAACTCGTCTCATATATATATAAAATTAGATAGGGGTTGTAAATTCAACCCTCCATGGGATAACATATATCCAATATACTGCTAGAGAAGTACCCAACAAAACTAATACATAAATGTTAAAAATTGCGATGCAATTAATTCATCTACTGTATTATGTGGGAAAGGGTAAAATTATTACCGTAAATTAATAATACAAAATGAGAAAATGGAGAAATATACCTAAATTAATCATCAACCATCAGATAATACCCAATCAGTACTTTATTAAACCATTACACAACAGCAGTTATATTATACATAATATATTACAAATATAACAAGACATAGAAATAGAAATAGAAAATACATTTATATTGTATCTGACAGCTGTTTCGGCCGTGAAGACAGGTATGTCCCATTTAACCTATTAGCTATATAAAGCAGGTATAAATGAGACATTAACAAGAATGTCTCACGACGTCTTCAGAGAATTTAATGTAAGTATGAAACAAATTTACATATAAATATAAATATGTGTGCATAACCATATAATGTTTTGTTGTCTCTTTTTTGTATCATCTAGCTGCCTGGATATTTTGCCTGTCCCATTTTTTGTCGCATATTATGATGAACTACATCTACTAACGTTAGTAGATGTTTGGAGTCAGTTAGGCATAAAGGAGAGGAGGCACCGTCTATAAGTAGAGAGTCGGAACAAGTTTCATTTGGAAGGCTAAAATCTACCATTTTTGTATTCATTATTAATTACTCAAAATCTTTCGTTTTTTAGGTTCTACCATTTTCGTATTCATCATTAATTACTCAAAAACTTCTTTCTTTTTTAGGTTCTACATTTTCGTAATCATCACTTATTACTCAAAAAATTTCTGTTTTAGATCTCATCATGAATTGGACCGGTGAACATCGTGGCTTTGTTGTTTAAGCGTATTATGAACATGACTGATCTCTAACAGCCACGTAGCGAGCGTTCCGTTGACACTTTGCGCTCGGTTGAAACGCATCTGTATCAGACCGAAAACGAGTTTGCTTTGGATTTCTAACCTTCATGCAACTGGATCCACATTGAAACAAAAATCTTCTGGCAGACTTAGGACCGTTAGAACTTCAGAAAATGTGACACCAGTGACAACATCTGTTCAGCAATTGCCAACGCGTTCTGCTCGTAAGCATAGCATAGCATTAAGAATGTCTAGCCGAAGTCTGAGGAGGATTCTGCATTCTGATTTGAAACTGCATCCTTATAAAATTATGTCAGTTCATGAATTAACCAAGACAGATCATACCAATCGTAAAGCCCTATGTGTGGATAATCTTGCATAAGTTCCCACTGCAGCTGTTCTTCTGAGCACCGACGAGGCTCACTTCCATATCAATGGAAACAAGAAGAATTTTCGTTATTGGGCTGAACATAATCCTCATGAACTCCACAAAAGACCGAGTCATTCTCCTCGTGTAACTGTTTGGTGTGCAGTTGTCGATTTTGGAGTCATCGGCCTGTATTTTTTTTTAAGAAGGTGATGAAACAGTAACAGTTACTTCTGGCCGGTACATTGAAATGTTGGAGAACTGTTTGCGCTCTAAACTGAACTGGTTGGATACCGAACATCTATGGCTTCAACATGATGGAACCATGGCTCACACAGCATGACGTTCGCTTGGAATGTTGAGGGAAATGTTTCCTGGGCATTTGATTTCTTTGAGGGGAGACGTGGTGTGGCCAGCAAAGTCATCAGATTTGAACCCTTGTGATTTTTCCTTTGGGGATACTTAAAGGAAAAAGTTTTCCGACATCATCCACGAACTCTTGAGGATTTTAAATCAGCGGAATACCACTTAAGATGACACGGAGAGACATGGAGAACTTTCGGGAACGACTGCATCGCCATTTGCCTAATATAGTTTTTAAAATCTAGTAAAATAAACTGTGTTGTTTATGAACTTTACAGTGACAAATTTTTTTCCTGGGTGGTTGTGTTCTCTTTTTATATTCATTCACAATGTGGGAGATCTTCATGCCTCACCTTGTAGCTACCTCTTTCAAAAACTGTTTAAGAGCAGAACACAGTTAGATTTCCGTTACCTTGTTTTCATTTATCCATTTAGGAATTTTCCAACACGATCTTTTTTACATTTATAAATTAAAGTTTATGTAACCGTTTCATTATATTTCGTTACATACATTTAGCTTTCAGATTTTTGTAATGTTATCATTTTCTTATGGGAAACGCATGAAAATTGTTGTGTATGTCGATAAAGGAGGTTTCTAATTGACAAAATTCTCAAAATTTAATGTTTTGTAACATTATGTTACTAATTTTTGCTAAAACTGAATGTGATTTGCATAATCAATATTCAAATCTACATCAGCATAGAAATTTTTTTTTTATTTTGTACTGAGCAAACGAGACTGGAAAGATCTGTAGTGCAGTTATTGTTAAGGTTAGGGTGAATCTTGGGATTGGGGTTAGTGTTAGGGTTAGGGATGGGTTAGTGTTAGGGTTAGTGTTTGGTTTCGGTTTAAGATTAGTGTTAGTATTAAATTTAATGTTAATACTTAAACCAGAGCTAAAGTTAAGGCAAGGTTTGGGTTTAGAATTTGTGTTAGGGCTCGAGCTAAGTTTGTGGTTAGGGCTAGGTTAGGTACAGCATTATGGTTAGTGTTAGGCTTAGGGCTAAGTTTCAGATTATGTTGGGTTAGGTCTATGGCTAGGGCTCGTGCAAAAGCTAGGTCTTGGACTCGATTCGGGGCTAATGCTTAGGCAAGGGCTATTTAATTATAAATGTTAGGATTTGGGTAAGGTTAGGGTAAAGGTTAGGTTTAAGTTTAGGGTGTAGGTACGAATATTGTTACTTCGTTCAAAAGCTGTTTAAGTGCACAATTTCATTGTTGTTGACTTGTTTACTTTGTTCCATTTTAAAAGTTTTCTTTAAGTGTTTTTGTTTTTAAAGGTTATGTAACGTTTTCACTGAATTTTAGGTGTTCTGTAATATTTTCATTTTCATATTGTCAATATATAAAGGAATCCCTTCGATCATGAATAGCCATGGGATTGCACCTATAAAGGTACCCTCCGAAGCACAAGTCCGTGCAAGGTTGTTTATGAAAGACTAGCAGTTTGCCCATGTCTCCCCTACCCACGCCACTGATGTTAACCAAGGGAAAGGCAAAGGCCGATACAGCTTGGCACCAATGACGTCGTAACTAATTTCTACAGCTGAGTGAACTAGAACCACATGAAATAAAGTGTCTTGCACAAGAACGCAACACACTGCCCGGTTCGGATATCGAACTCACTACCTCGTGGTTGTAAGCCCGACGCTCTAACCACTGAGCCATGCAGAAATTGAGAAATTGTGGTATGTCAATTATGGAAGCTTTCGTTGGGTTGAATTTTCAAAATTTTAAGTTTTGCAATTTAATTATTAATTGGTGTCAAAATGAATGTAATTTTCATAACTAGCACGCAAAACTACATCATCAGTCATTGCGAATAAAATTACAGATTCCCTTACTTTAACCCTAATCCTAACATTAACGCTAACCTTATACCTAACTCTAGCCCAAACTCTACCTGTAACCCTGTAAACATTATATTTGGGGGTTTGGATCTTTTCGGTTTGAACGGCAATTTTTAACATAATTTCTAGGTAACTAAAAAATTTTAAACTTCGTATACTGGTAGAATGTGTTTATAAAACATCTTTCTCTCTTGGCTTTATTGAGAAAATTCTATAGTTTGTAAGATATTTGTTGTTTTTTTCTTCAATTTCTGCAATTTCAATTAATCACTGTCGTCCATTGAGGTAAATAACATTCTGTGCCGTGTGAATATGTCCCTCGTTTAAGAAACAGATTGGGTTTATTTACATTTGTGAAGAAAAAAAGGATACCCTTCCCCCCACCCCTAACCCTAACCCTAAATAGATTGAAATGCAATAGATCGATACTAGGGTCATAATTATGGGTAACAATTTCATATGACACCGCTAGAGAAAACTGCCGTTCAAACCGAAAAGATCCGGGGTTTTTTTTCACAAGGTTTCTAAAAGTTTTCACATGTTACGAACGAATTATTATTATTTTTTTTAAATTTCATTATTATTGTTCCATTATTATTGAAATGTTACGGCGAGCAGGCAGAATAGTTACCACGCCGGGCGAAATGCTTACCGGCATTTCGTTCGTCTTTACGTTGAGTATTCAAATTCTGCCGAGGTCGATTTTACCTTTCATCCTTTCGGGGTTGATAAAATTAGTACCAGTTGAATATTGAGGTCGATAAAATAAGTATGAGCTGAGCACTGAGGTTGATGTAATCGAGTTACTCACTTACTCGAAATTGCAGGCCTTGTAGAAAAGATTACTATTGAAGTGTAATGTATTTTCTCTGGCTTCTCAGATATTTTGAAAATTGATGATAATCTGTGTCGCAAATATCTGCCAATAAACAGTTCAGAGTAATTGGAAAGGCCCTTTGCCGTGAGAAGTGTAAAATATAGCATTCCGTAGGTGCTGTTTTTCAAGTAAGAGTGAATAAAAGCTGAAGTTTAGTGGGGTAATAACTCTGATGATAGAATACACATCGATGAATTTACCCACGCATTTGGTATGCCGGTGGGTTTACCAAGGACATATTGTCTCGTGATTTTATTGACTTGCGACAAAATTACAAGGCAATGTTGTAAATATTCTTTTCTACCCTAGGCACAAGGCCCGAACTTTTGGGGGAGGGGCCAGTCGATTAGATCGACCCCAGTACGTTATGAGCAGTTTTAGCACGTGCTTACATCATATTCCGCCTATTCATATATATATATATATATATATACCCACATTCATACACACACACACACACCACACACACACACACACACACACACACACACATATATATATATATATATATACGTGTGTGTGTGTGTGTGTGTGTGTGTATATTTGCTAGTGTCTGTTTTTCATTTACTTTTTGTTTACTTATACACATCAACAAATGAGCCAATGCGGTACTCTCTGTGTCGTTGTTCAATTTGCTAGGAATAACAGCCAAATCTCCCTCATGCTATGCTCTTGTTAATATTAAGGAAAGGGAAAACGTTTACTCCTCGCCATCATTACGATTAAAATTAATATTTTTGATTTTGTTCGGCTCTATGAATTAATTTTTTTTAATGCTTTTATCCATTGCTTGATACCGGAAATTGGAAAATCCTGACCAAAACAGAGAAAGTCTATCTTAACAAAACTTTAGAAAGAGAAAGAAAAGGTTCTGTTTTCCAAAGCTAAAAGTGGTGTTTTTAGCTGGGTTGTAATTTTATACTTAAAACAAATTCAAAATTTAAATTTCAGAGCATAAAACTTATTACGTTATCTGGTGTATAGCCGCAGTTCAAATGTGTACAAAACCTAAAACGTGTGTGTGTGTGTGTGTGTGTGTGTGTGTGTGTGTGTGTGTGTGTGTGTGTGTGTGTGTGTGTGTGTGTGTATGTGGAGGGCTCTTTAATAGCCAGGGGTCAATTTAAGTTCAGTCGCAGATAGGAATTCAAAACGGCAATACGCGCAATTATATACATGCAAACATACCCATACATACACACACATACACAAATCCATACCTATCAGCCACTCCCAAAAGCCAGTTTGATCCAGAATTCTGACCACCATTCTTTATATATTTGCACACAAGCAGAAGTGGCTGTGTGGTAAGTAGCTTGCTAACCAACCACATGGTTCCGGGTTCAGTCCCACTGCGTGGCATCTTGGGCAAGTGTCTTCTGCTATAGCCCCGGGCCGACCAATGCCTTGTGAGTGGATTTGGTAGACGGAAACTGAAAGAAGCCTGTCGTATGTATGTGTATATATATATATATATATATTATATATATATATATATATATATATGTGGGTGTATGTGTTTGTGTATCTGTGTTTGTCCCCTTAACATTGACAACCGATGCTGGTGTGTTTACGTCCCCGTCACTTAGCGGTTCGGCAAAAGAGACCGATAGAATAAGTACTGGGCTTACAAAGAATGGATCTTTTCAATTCTGAAGCCAGGACCACAGATCTTTCTACTTAACTAAATATTCTGAAACTTCGTATGCTGATAGAGTCTAGCAAAACAAGACACAGGTTGGAACTAGTTTATTTGAGAAAAATCTATTTTATGACTTTAATCGTAGATTAAAACTGCGAATTTTAACCAATCAGATTGTTTGTTTTCATGTGTAAAACTTGACTGCATTCTATTAGTGTGACGTAAAAGCGCTTTTGTGACGTACTAACGTTCGGAAAACTGTAAACAAACACAGAACGTAACGGCAGACGAAATACGGCTACGTATTTCGCCCGGCGTGCTAACGTTTCTGCCAGCTCTTTGCTTTTTTAATATTAAATTTCTTGCCTTTTGCACAAATAAATACAATAAGTGAAATGAAACGCATTAGCTTAGAAACGAAATCTTGTTAGAAGCCTCGTCACTGAGATGCCACTTCTTAATAGCAAACGAAAGCAAGTACTAACAGAATGGAAACATTTTCAATTTAATACATGTGGCTTATTAACTAGTTTTAAATATTGTTATTAGAAGGTGGCTGACTATAGGATCCTGGAAACATGAGTACGTTAAATAATTAGAAGGAGATTTCACGGAGACATGCGGCTTGTTTACATTTAAGATGTTTAATACGTCACCAAATTGGTGGTCGAGACGGAGTAAATAAAATAAAGCCGAATGACGGAATATCATTGGTTAAAATTCTAATTATTAAACAACGTTAAACTTAGAAGTTACAATTCCGTTTTCATTCTGGTTTACAATTAAGTTTACTTTTGACACATTCTACCAGTATACGAAGTTTCAAATTGTTTGGTTCAGTAGGAAAAATTTGAAAAAACTGGCTTCAGAATTGAAAAGATCCCAAAGAATAAATCCCGGGGTCGATTTGCTCGACTAAAGGCGGTGCTCCAGCATGGCCGCAGTCAAATGACTGAAACAAATAAAAGAGTAAGCACACACACACACATTCAGCTTATCGCTTTTATCCATTACATTTTTCTTTTAATCGTCTGTCAATATTTATCTGTTTTTAGTTTTTGTTTTGTGGGTTTCACTTTAGCGACACCAGTTACACATGGTACCATGGTACTTTCCCACACTTGGTGTGGGAAAAGTTGTTTTTTAAGTTTTTGAAAGTTTGGATCAAAAACTGATGGCTACTACTCGTTAATTTAAAATTAAACCTATCAAAGGCGAGGGTCTTCCAGCGACCCCTAGCGCCCTCCAAATCTCTTAACGCCCCACTAGTGCCCCTTTGCTGCAAAATGCCTCCCTCGAGCTCCAAATCCCCCTCCCCCATTTTTTCATTTCATATAGTCTGTTTACGTTTGCTTTAGGGTGTAGCGACCCATGCAGCGTCATCAACTTTCTCGTCCTTCTATCCAGTGTTGATATTTCCTCCTTAGTCCATTTGAGGATGAACATGCTATATCTGACCACCGCAACTGCCCAGATATTCTTTGCTTTAATCAAATTTTTGGCATTTTGGTTGGATTTCAAAACCATCTTTATCCTTTTTTGATACGCCTCGCTGACCTTGACTTTCATTTCGCTGTGTAGAATGACATCCAGCTCCAAGATCCCTAAATATCGTCGGGTTATTATTATTGTCATCATCATCATCATCATATTATTATTATTATTATTATTATTATTATTATTATTATTATTATTATTATTATTATTATTATTATAGACGTCGCACAGTATACAATATCGTGAGGTTGTTGATTGAAGCTATTGTGTCTAGCGAGTGTTTGTACTGTCAAGTCACAAGTACCTCACATAGACAGTACTTTACGCAATATGCGTGCAGTTCCAAGTAATGCCGACTTTTGCAATACATCTAGATTGTAAGTAATCTCTAGGTTTCCAGACTTTTCTTTTTTTTAGATTGGGTTGCATTGAACCCGATACTCCGATGACAATAGGGATAACCTTTATATTCGACTCTCGTAGCTGCCACATCTTAGCAATCTCAATTCTCAGGTCACCATATTTATCAGTCTTTTCTCTTTCTTTCATGATGATATGCTGCCCCCCTGGCACTGCCACGCCAGTTATTAGGCACTCTTGTTTGTCCTTCCTAAAGGTTATTATATCCAGCCTTCGATGCTCTAATACCTTATCTATCTAGAAGTCAAGTCCCAGAGGAGTTTTGCGTTCCCCTTTTTGTCCATTACCTTTTCCGGTGTATGTTGGTACCAAGTACTCGTTATGTCGTATCCATACTTCCTGCATAGTAGCCAGTGGAGGTTTTGGGCTACCTTGTCGAGTCTGGGCTTGTACTCGTTCTGTACAAGACTTTAACAAGCACTAACAATGTGAGTCGCGCTTTCGACCCTCTTCCCACACATTCGACAGAAGTTCGTTGCACTAGTATGGTATATATCCCTTTTCACTTAGTTGGTATTCAATGCCTGATCCTGAGCAGCGATGATTAGGCTTTCAGTATTCTTTCTTAGGTCACCCTTGTTGAGCCACCTTCGTGATGCTTTCTGGGTTTTTTTTAATGTTATTATCATGGTGGTACTGACCATGTAATTCCATGCAGAGTAGGGTTTCTTCTCTC
>NC_042999.1:116027220-116029720 GCF_006345805.1 Octopus sinensis
CTCTTGCCATGAAGGTAACGCATAAGTCCTCAACCATGAGCTACCATCTCTACACATTTAACCACATTTAACACTTAATTACTTTTTTCCTTTTAAAATTTATTATTTAGTTTTCTGAAATGCTTTCAGCTTTGCTGTGCTCAGAGTGAATCCAAATTTGAACACCTATTTTTGAAAAAAACTTTTTAGGTGTTTCAGTCAGCTGATTGTGGCTATGCTGGGGTATTGCGTTGAAGAATTTTAGTCGAACGAATCCGGCGCCAGCACTTATTTTTCTTAAGCCTGATACTTATTCTATCTGACTTTTTTTTGCCGAACCGCTAAGTTACAAGGACATAAACAAACCAATAACTTGTCAAGAGGCGGTGGAGGACAAACACACACACACACACATGTATACAACAGGCTTCTTTCAGTCTCCATCTACCAGATTCACTCACAAGGCTTTGGTCAATCAAAAGCTTTAGTAGAAGACATGTATGTATGTATGTGTGTATGTATGTATGTATGTATGGATGTATGGATGGATGGATGGATGGATGGATGGATGTGTGTGTGTGTGTCGTGCGTGTGTGAGAGAGAGTTTTGGATGGAGAGGGAGAGTACATGCGAAAACTTTTAAAAAGTTTTCCTCCGACCATTAATATCACCGAGCACCAGTAGAGTCTTTTAAAATTCATTGATATTTCTCTTCTATTTACTAATTAATAAAAAAAATATATGGGACTGTACAACTGCTACACACTTCCTTGATTATCTCCCAAAATAAACTTTCAGCTAATTATTGGCAAAGATCTATTCACCAGCAAACTAAAACAATTAACTCACTAATTAGCTTTTTGCGTCCCTATTACAACTAGTCTTTGAAAAAAATTACATTACACTTCTGTTCACATCCTTCAATGCAGCCATCCATTCTGCACTTGTCTTCCTTCCATTGTACCATGCATCCCTAACCTAATGCCTCTAAATATATCTAACTTATTACCTCAGCTCTCGAGAACACCCCGCTTTCTCCACATTTTCCCCTACAGCTTGTAATAATCACTTCATGGTTATTACTATAACCCCATACACATTGCTCTCCCCCAACATAGTTTTCCTGCCACATACACTGATGCATCATAGCTTCCTAAAATTTTATTCTAGCCATGCCTTTTGTATAGAATGGACCGCGTGTGAACTACCGTCTGACAAAACTATTTCCAAAATTAGACATGTTTTCAGTCTGTATAATTTACTGCAGCTATCGCGTGATGCAGCCAAACTGTCTTCTTGTAGTCTTTAGCCCCGCGCTTTTCAAGCAAAACCCGAAGGAAGCTGTGAGTTTATTTCTCCCCACAAACAGAAGAGTTTGTAAGAACTTAGTCGGTTGCTATACGTTGCTGTTTTTCTGTCACAGAGATCTCTGTCAATCCGTATTGTCCAAAAATGTGGGCAAAGTGTCTGTGCACTATTGTCTTTCTGTCTATAATTCAGAAATTTCGAACTATATTGACGCATACGCTGTTACACATCTCACTAAATTGCAATACTATAACACGTTTTCTCTCTCTCTCGCACACACTCACAGACACACAAATAGTAATAATTATTACTGGGTTTGTTCTGTTATACCCGCACGTATTACCAAAAATGTAACCGTTGTATTACTTTTAAACACAGCGCCAACTATTAATTAAATGAAGAAATGTTTTGTTGGAAAGAATCTTCTGTATTTATTTTATCTGGCGTTACTTAAACAGGTTACATCACACGCTCTTACTGTATCGAGACGACCTCGTGTCGTTGATCGCTATAGTACTTTGGTTTCCTAGAATCCCAACAGAAATTTCCTCCTTACTCTATTTCATCTATTGATGCTATCAGTCACTGCAAAGCAGTCTAGCATTTTATAGGCAAGTGAGTTAGGCTAGCGAAATTCATAACAAAGTTGAGCAACTGCGTCGATTTCACTAGGTTGTGTTTAGAAGTTGGTGGAACTCACCCACGAAATAACAATTTCTAACACTGGCTGAATACTTTTGGTGGAAGGGAATATTCGATGAAACCGAAACCAGAACGCATCTGGTCTTTAATTCATATAATTGGGAGAAATTCATCACCAGCGAAATAACAGATTAGTCACACAAATTATGAGCTTGTAGTTCAATAACCCTAACTCATATAATCTAACGGTCAATACCATGAACCAGTAAATCGGAGACATCGATGTATTTATTTCGAGTTCAGATCCATTAGGGCGATTTTTATCTTCTAACACATATTGTGTTTATAAGATAAGGTACCATATCTAAATTCGATCAGATTATTACTAAAATAGGTACCGGTTATATTTTAAGATTAATTCAGTCGAATTAATCTAATTCTCTGCAATTATTGGCTTACAAAAATGTCAATAGCTACAGTCTGACTCGAGAAGGAAGTTCGTCTCTTAAATAATTGCTACACTTTGAAGCATCCATAGTTCAGCTATTAGTCAAAGGGAAACAATACATAT
>NC_042999.1:116034720-116056179 GCF_006345805.1 Octopus sinensis
CGACTGGCCTCCGTGCTGTGGGCACGTAACAAGCACCATCCGATCGTGGCCGTTTGCCAGCCTCATCTGGCACCTGTGTCGGTGGCACATAAAAAACACCATCCGAGCGTGGCCGTCTGCCAGCCTCGTCTGGCACCTGTGTCGGTGGCACATAAAAACAACCATCCGAGCGTGGCCGTCTGCCAGCCTCGTCTGGCACCTGTGTCGGTGGCACATAAAAAACACCATCCGAGCGTGGCTGTCTGCCAGCCTCGTCTGGCACCTGTGTCGGTGGCACATAAAAAACACCATCCGAGCGTGGCCGTTTGTCAGCCTCGTCTGGCACCTGTGTCGGTGGCACATAAAATCACCCACTACACTCTCGGAGTGGTTGGCGTTAGGAAGGGCATCCAGCTGTAGAAACACTGCCAGATCTGACTGGACTGGTGCAGCTTTCGGGCTCCCCAGACCCCAGTTGAACCGTCCAACCCATGCTAGCATGGAAAGCGGACGTTAAATGATGATGATGATGATGATGATGATATATATATATATAAATATATAAATGTATATATATATAAATGTATGTTTGAGTTTCAGTGTCGTGATATTGCCTGATAATTGTAAATGAGTGTCACTGTCATACAAGCAGTGTTATGTGTTTCCATTATTCTGTGAAAACATGTTGGCCATGGGGAAATATTAGCTCACTTGGAAACAAGTAAGGGTTGGTGATAAGAAGGGCATCTGGTTATAGAGGATTTGCTTCATTAAACTTTGTCAGCCTTGGTAAAGTAATGTTAAAATGATGATATGTTAAGGCAGTGAGCTGACAGAATCATTAGCACACCAGACAAAATGCTTTGTAGCATTTCATCTGTCTTTACGTCCTGAGTTCAAATTCTGCTGAGGTTCACTATGCCTCTCATCCTTTTGGGGGCGATCACTGGGACTGATGTAATCGTCTTACTTCCTCCCCCGAAAATACTGGCCTTGTGCCAAAATTTGAAACTGATATGTTTAGATATGCTACGTGTCGTTAACACAGAATTAGATGAGCAGTAAAATATGTCTCGAATGGTACACCGTAGTTATTGTAGCAGGTCAATTATTCAATAGTTTACTCTTGCAACCACCATGTGTGGCTAATCGTTAGCATTTTGTCCCAACACTAGATAAATCAAATAAATTCTAATAATATTCTTGCACACTAAAGTATTAGAACAACTCTTTTATGATAGTAACGTTATTACTCATTTGTTTGATATTTCATTAAACATATATACAGTTAAAACTGCCGTCAGAGTTATCGTTTTAATTTTAAATATTTAATTTATATTATCTAAATGACCTTTAGAGAGTCACAGTAACCTTTGCTATATTATTGTTTAGTATTTTGTGCGTAGTTTTTACTGCTGACTCGACCCAGTTTGTTTTGGTTGTTCAGTGGAAAAGACTGAAGGAGATGTTGGCTACTTATAAAGTTCATAAGGCAATGTGATTAGGTTGATATCCATATGTTATTGCATTCATCTGCGATCCTTTACATTACGAAGTCTCCATCAACTGTCCAGTATTTTACAGAGTTACGTACCATATAGGGAAACCTCTAGTGGTCGCTCGACTTGCTGGAAATAACTACGAAACAACATTCAAATCACATATCATTGTCTGAAAAGGATCCACCCATTTTATATTGTGATATCACAACATAGAAAGAAGGATGGTCAAGTCTGAAATGTCTATAATCATAGTGATCCTGTGCTTATCACCAATATGTAGCACGTTTAATACAGTTTATCTAAGGGGGATAACACTCTTTTTCGACAACGATATTTAAAAAAAGATTAATACATTATTTTTTAACCTCTGAATATTTCCTTCGCAGTAATTATTTTAACTCATAATACGCTGGGATTTGCACTTAAATATAGCATGGAATGCTGAGCACATTTTATGAAAATGAGACTATCATGCACACATAAACAAAAAAATAGTTAAAATGTCTTCTTAGTATATAACGGTAGCAAATTTTACATCATCTGAAAAGTCATTAGTTGAACTATTAGTCCTCTTGCATTCTCGGTGGTATCGATCAGAGCGTTTGAGCAACATTAGACCCTAACAAACGCCCATAAATTAAATGCATCTATCTGGGCCACGATCGTGGCCTTTCGACCTGTACTTGACGGCCACGATCGTGGCTCGTAGCACTTTATGTGTTAAGAACGATATACAGCGATACTAGTAACAACAGAAATAATAAGAAATGTCCAATAGCAATTTTGTCTCAACTTGGAATATAATGACATCTTTTATCTTTTACTCGTCTCAGTCATTGGAATACGGCCATGTCAACCGAAGTTTCTTTTTTCTTTTCGTTTTTAAGTTGAACTAATCAACCCCAGTATTTATTTCTTAAGCCTGGTACTTATTTTATCGATCTCTTTTGCTGAACTGTTATATAATTAAGACGTAAACGAACTAACACTGATTGTCAACATGGGGTGATAGGGGGCGGACACAAAGACGAGTGCGTGCGCACACGCACACACGTGCGTGAACATACAAGGGTGCGTGGTCTAGTGGATAGAGTAGATTGTGTGATCGTGGGTTCGATTGTCAGACTGGACGATGCATTGTGTTCTTGAGCAAAACACCTCACCTCTTATTATTGTATGATCACTATGGCGTCTTATGTGTGATACAAGTGATGTGTGACACAGTCCAATGCTTGAAACATGTGAAATAAAAGAAATGCAAAAAAAAAACAATTTCAAATTCTTATTCTCAAGTCTCAACCTGATTTCAAAGTAAACATATCACTACCAGTGTTATATGATATGTGTTAAAAATATTTATCTTTATGAGATATATTTCTTAAAACACAAGTGTAATGTAGCTTCTGTTTTTTTTTCTTCTCGCATTGTAATTTTTCTTGTGTAATTAATTAATCATCACCATCATTATCTAAACACTTGGCACTTTTCATTCTCTATTTCTCTTTGGAATGAAGTACATAACTATGGCTGTCTTGGTTGTTCTACCTTTTGTGTTGCTGTTTGAAATACCTGTGGGTTTCCAGGAGAAAAGCACCCGGTACACTCTGTAAAGTGGTTGGCATAGGAAGGGCATCCAGCCACAGAAACCATGTCATAGCAGACAGCAGAGCTTGGTGCAGTCTTCTGACTCACCAGTTCCTGTCAAACTGCCGAACCCATGCCAGCATGGAAAACATATGTTAAATCATGATGACGATGGCTTTATTTTGTGATAGAGCAATTGAAAGCCACCTTGAAAAATAACTTAACCCTAATTAACTGCCATTCTTCATGTCACCAATACTTAATAATACCAATAGACTATTAGATTTTAGTGATATCTACAATAACATATTTCTCAACAAATGTCTGACTGGAATTTCTCTGTGTTATTAGAGTCCCTCTTGTTTTCTGCAGATTTGAGGTGAATTATTTCAATATCTATTTCTGTACCACTCAGAACTTTTCATCTAGCTTGTGACAACCATCTAATTTACTTGAACATATTTTCCCTCCACATCAAAAGGCCCCAGATTTAAATCACCTATAAGTTTTACACCACAAAAAGAAGAACTAAGGATGAGAAAGTAATTCTATTCTTCTTGGTAGAATAAAAAATACACTTTTAGTGATCTCAGTGAAAAAGTAATTTTATTTAATTATAAACTTAATGTTACTAACATAGCACACAATACGCTCTGTAGAGTGGTTGGCATTAAGAAAGATATCCAGTCGTTAAAACCATGCCAAAATTACATGGAGATCTTGTTGCGGGCCTACAGCTCGCTGGTTCCCTGTCAAACCATACCAGCATAGAAAGCAGATCTTAAATGATGATGATGATTCTGTACTATGTTTTACTGCTTTATAATTTTTGCACGAGGCCAGCAATTTCAGGGGAAGGTGAAGTCGATTGCATCGACTCCAGTGATCAAATGGTGCTTATTTTATCGACCCTGAAAGGAAGAAATGCAAAGTCGACCTCAGCGGAATTTGAACTCAGAACGTAAAGACAGACGAGATGCTGCTGTGTATATTGCCGGCGTGCTAACGATTTTGCCAGCTTGCAGCCTTAAAATTAATGTTATATTTAAAAAAACGCTACAAGTAAAGTTCTTGTAAGATTCTTGCTATGAACTCATGTTAAAACATATTTTTAAACACACTGATATAATGTGAAGTGTTGACGATAAATGTGAGAAACATTTCCAGTAAAAATGAAAAATAAAACTATAGAAAATGAGCAAGGGAGGCAACCTAATTATGTTTAAGCAAGGGGAATAAATCTTTAACAAAAATGAAGCTTAAGTAGCTTCCCTTGTAAATTTACTCTCTTTTATTCAGATTAATGAAAATAGTTGTAAATAACTTATCGGGTGTTTTACTCTTTTTACTTGTTTCAGTCATTTGACTGCAGCCATGCTGGAGCACCGCCTTTAGTCGAGCAAATCGACCCCAGGACTTATTCTTTGTAAGCCTAGTACTTATTCTATCAGTCTCTTTTGCCGAACCGCTAAGTTACGGGGACGTAAGCACACCAGCATCGGTTGTCAAGCGATGTTGGGGGACATAGACGTAGACACACAAACATATACATACGACAGGCTTCTCTCAGTTTCCGTCTACCAAATCCACTCACAAGGCTTTGTCGGCCCAAGGCTATAGTAGAAGACACTTGCCCAAGGTGCCACGCAGTGGGACTGAACCCGGAACCATGTGGTTCGTAAGCAAGCTACTTACCACACAACCAATTCTACGCCTATGTTTATGTTTCACACAGAGGTATATCAATCAAAATTAGCATGTCTTTGATAAAATGAATATCACAAAATTTAGGTATATAAAGTTATTAGAGCAACAATCAGTTAATAAGTTAATGCATCAAAATATATGGTAGTGTGGTGGTGACAGCGCAGAAAATTAATGTACTGAATATGATGGCTATTACAACACATTATTCACATGTAACTTTGGCCCCTGTAACTTTGTGGGTGGTAGACATCAATTGTTTCCGGGTGAGTTCAGCGCATATGCTGTGCATATATTTATATGTATCACTATATTGACCTAACTGATGGGTGTTGTTATATACCGCTGGTCACAGTGCACTTCCTCACTAGGCAGGCAGGCCTATGGCTTATAAGTGACTGAGATCATGATGTACCCCACTAAACAGGTCGTCAGTTCAACTAAGTGGACTGGGGCAACGTGAAATGAAGTGTTTTGCTCCGGTGCACGAAATTTTTTTGTTTCCACAAGAGTTCCAGACACCAGTTATGAACTCATTTGCATACAGCCAATCAGATCTCAACTATCAAATTAAATTAGTGCATATCAAGTGATGGGCGATAAGATAAAGTCACTTGGGTAAGGAATGATCATGCTTCTTTTCACTTTTAAGAATGTTTGTTGTTCTTGTTCTTGTTTCAACCATGGCTGCCTCTGCATAGTTATTTGTGATGTTTACTTTGTAAAACAGTAAGGAGAGAAGGTTTCTAGCACATCACTCTCTACCCACATTTTTCTCATCCACATCTTTACCATGTGGAGCTCTAGCAAAATCCGATAATAGGTATAGATGCAAATCTATCTAATTACTTGTCTCCTTCTAAAGTCAGACATAACTTGGAAATTGGTCAATTTACAACACCATTCTTCGTCTTGAGTTTACTTGGTAGACTGTGTTTGTTAACTTGACAAGTTCAAAGTGAGCCCTGATTGGCTGTATGCAAATAAGTTCATTATTGGGGTCCAGAACTCTTGTGGGAAAAAAACTTCACGTCCAGTGCAGGAATTGAAAGCATGATATTGTGATTGTAAATGCGACACTCAAATCACTAGACCATGTGCCTTTGCCTACATACACGTTTATAGACGTGTATATATATATATATATCATGGTATCAACCAGAGAGAAATTTTATACTTTTAAGAATTTTAATTAGTTTGCTGAGAATATACATTAGAAGATTGTTTGAGAAAGAGACGACACATAGTTGTTGTTGCTGTTTAGCCTTAAGCCTGTCTTGATCAAAAAGGCCTACGATCAAATGCATTCTGACTGTAACCTCTTGGTCTTATACAGATGGAACCCAAATCCATGTATTTTTGAAGACTATATGGTGTGATTTTGAGGGAATGAAAATAAGGGCATCCAGCTGTAGAAAATTTGCCTCAAGAAATTCTGTTTCAACTAACCATAAGCATCATCATCATCATCATATTCATTTAACATCTGCTTTCCATGCTGGCATGAGTTGGATGGTTTGATTGAGGACTGGCAAACCAGGAGGCTGCACCAGTCTCCAATCTGGTCTGGCAAGGTTTCTACAGTTGGATGCCCTTTCTAACACCAACCACTCCGAGAGTGTAGTAGGTGTTTTTACATGCCAGTCAGGCAGCACTGGCATCGACCATGCTCGAATGGTGCCTTTTACATGCCACTGGCACAGGAACCTGTCAAGTGGCACTGGCATTGACCACACTTTTATGGCGCTTTTTACATTCCACTGGCATCTACCATGCTTAAATGGGTGCCAGTCAGGCAGTACTCGCATCGTCCATGACAACGATTTCATTTGACTCAACAGGTTTTCTCAAGCACAGCATATTGTCTGACGATTGAAGGGAATTCTTAATGAGCCAGTTATGTGACACTGGTATAGGCCACAACTACAATCTCACTTGGCTTGCCAGGTCTTCTCAAGCACAGCATATCTCCAAAGGTCTTGGTTGCTTGTCATTGCCTTGAAGGTCATGCTTCACCACCTCATCTTAGGTTTTCCTGAGTCTGCCTCTTCCACAGGTTCCCTCCACTGTTAGGGTGTGACACTTATTTCACACAGCTGTCCTCATCCAAATGTAACACATGACCATGATGATGATGGTGATGATAAAACTGAGTAACAGTTGAAAAGCAACTTATGAGGTTAGTATTCAACCATACATTTACAAAAAATTTGTGGTAGATCTTTACAGACTTAATTTCCAAGGATAGTGAGATGGATGGTGTCAGTAGAGCAGTAGATTAATGGCACTGGAAACATATTTATTCAGTGGTGTTCAGAGAAGACAACAATTGTGGTGGTCAAACATTTTCTTTATATTCTAGAACCCACAACATTGCAGATGTTCATTGTTCTGAGTTTCTTAATGAACCAATGGACAGTTTCCATATGGTTCATCAACCTGCAAGAAATAGCAGTGAAATTTCCATCAAACCACACCCTGGTGCAGATCTTGATACAATGTTCCTAATAGTAAGATGTGATGGTCATACCTGGGATATTACACACACACACACACACATGCATGCATGCACAAGTGCAGTTGTTATTTCTGTTAAAAAATCCCTGGTCAACACAATGTATCTGTGGCACGAAACTGAATCAATTTTGTGTCACAACTTGTTGAAAGCTCCTGGGCCTTCCACATCATCAATTTCTTTTGCTGCTGCCGCTTGCACTCCTTTTTTCCACAATTAGCATAAAATGGCTCTAATTGCAATTTTTTCACTACTCATTATGAAAGCCATAAAATAAGGAATAAATAGTTAGTGTTTACGTTATTTGTGAAAATAAAGAATAAACAATTCAGCAATGATTTAATGACAAGTTGTATCAAATTAATGATTTATCGTGGAAATACAAGTTACCAAAAATCATCAGTGAAAATCTGTAAAAAAACTATTGACTCAACCTGGTATAAGCAGTGCTCTAATGGATGTCTTTGTGGAGGATCAGCTACTGATCAAGTCTAAAATTGTTTCTATTCAGCTTTGGCTACAGAAATGGTAGAACACTATTTGAGCATTGCAATTTAATCTTGCTATTCTGCATTCATCATCATCATCATTAGGCATCTGTTTTCCATACTGCATGGGTTAGACTGTTTGAGCCAGAGAGCTGCACTGGGTACCAGTCTGTTTTGGCTTGGCTTCTATGGTTGGATGCCCTTCCTAATAGCAACCACTTCACAAAGTGTACTGGCATGGGTGCCTTTTACATGTCACTGGCACAGGTGCCTTTTTTTGTGTCTCTTGCACTGGCCATGACTATGATTTCATTTAGCTTCTCAAGCACAACAAATTCTCAAAGGTCTGGTCACTTGTCATTGCCTCCATGAGACTCAACATCTGAAGACCATACTTCACAACATTGTCCCACATCTTCCTGGGTCTATCTCTTCCACAGGTTCCTTCCACAAAGTTGATAAAATACCTTAAAAGTCCACATAGAATATACACTCCCATGTAAAATATGCATCTTTACTTGAGGCTTAAATTATCTTAAAACCTATATGATGCCATGTCTTTGACATGCAATATTGCACAAACTGTTACAAGAATATATAATCTACTATAACCCAATTTTTTGGTGTATTTTTCAATATTTCATTTTATGTAAAGTGGTGAACTGGTGGGATTGTTAGCTTAGTTGCATTTTGCCCATCTTTATGTTCTGAGTTCAAATTCTGCCTTTCATCCTTTTCATGTCAATAAAATAAGTACTAGTTTTGAGCATTGGGGTTGATGTAATTCACTTACCCACTCACTGAGACTAATATTTCATTTCATGTAAAATATGTCGACATATGTCGTAGATACAGGTGTGGCTGTGTGGTAAGAAGCTTGCTTCCCAAATACATGGTTCTGGGTTCGGTCCCACTGCATGACATCTTGGGACATCTAGTGAGTGGATTTGGTAGATGGAAACCAAAAGAAGCCTGTCGTAGATTTATATATGTGTGTGTGTGTGTGTGTGTGTGTGTGTGTATGTATATGTCTGTGTGTGTCTTTGTCCTCCCTCCCGTCATCACTTAACAACCTGTGCTGGTGTGTCTACGTCTCTGTAACTTAGCAGTGCAACAAAGACACTGATGAAATAAGTACTAGGTTTTAAAAAAAATAAGTCCTGGGGGTGGAATTGTTTGACAAAAATACTTCAAGGTGGTACTTCAGCATGCCCACAGTTAAATGACTGAAATAAATATAAGAATAAAAGAATAAGAAAAAGCTTTATAATATAATTGTGTGTGTGTGTGTGTGTGATTTTTTTTTTCTTAATTAAAAGTGGGTGAGGAAAAACTTTACAGCCATACCATATATTATATGCATTTTTTATATTAGAATAAATATTTCTCTCATAATTCTTATATTGTTAGGATGACAGAAATGTATACATCTTGATGCATTTTGACAAAAATAGCTTAGGCTAATAAACTTGGTCTCTTCCAATCTGTGAACTATAACTTGCAGTCACAAGAGAAATTAATTTTGTGACAAGCATCTTTTTATTATTATTTCAAATGACAGTAGTTGTGTGAAGATTATAAAAGAAGAAATGTAGCCTCTTTGCAAACCACAAGAATTTATAGAGATTGTGCTTAACTCTTGATTCTTCAGCATTAACTCTTTTGATGCTAACCTACCTGAGACCACCCCTGGTTCTATGATACAAGCTTTCTCTTTTATAATGATCTATAGGTACAGGCATGGCTGTGAGGTAAGAAACTTGCTTCCCAACCACATGGTTCTGGGTTCAGTCCCACTCTGGCACTTTGGGCAAGTGTCTTCTACTATAGCCTCAGGCCAACCAAAGCTTTGTGAATGGAATGGTAGACACAAAATGAAAGAAGCCCATTGTATATATATGTGTGTGTGTGTACCTATGTTTGTGTGTCTTTGTGTTTGTTCCCCATCATCACTTGACAACTGGTGTTGGTGTGTTTATGTCCCCCATAACTTAGCGATTCAACAAAAGAGACTGATAGAATAAGTACTACGCATAAAAAAAAATTAAAAAGTAAGTCCTGGGGTTGATTTGATTGACTAAAACCCTTCAAGGCATTGCCCACAATTGAGTGACTGAAACAAGTAAAAAAATGTTTTAATTAATAAAAACCATTCTTCAAAATTTCAATTTTATATATGTCTCAAACACCAGTTTAACAATGTTGTTTTCTTAAATTCTCCTTCATATTGAAAATTAATTGAAACAAAGGTATTGTATTTCATCATAAATACGGTAACAAAAGCATTAAGCACACAGTGTGAATCTCCCCATATTCCAAAATAGGATAATAGTCTATGGCAAGTAAACCTTTTTTTTTTTATTTTATAAAAGTTGATTCTACTCTCTTGTTTCAGTCATTTGACTGTGGCCATGCTAGTGCACTGCCTTTAGTCGAGCAAATCAACCCCAGGACTTATTCTATTGGTCTCTTTTGCCAAACCGCTAAGTTACAGGGGCGTAAACACACTAGCATCGGTTGTCAAGCGATGTTGGGGGGACAAACACAGACACACACACACACATACATATATATATATACATATATACGACAGGCTTCTTTCAGTTTCCGTCTACCAAATCGACTCACAAGGCTTTGGTCGGTCCAAGGCTTTAGTAGAAGACACTTGCCCAAGGTGCCACACAGTGGGACTGAACTCGGAACCATGTGGTTCGTAAGCAAGCTACTTACCACACAGCCACTCCTGCGCCTATGTATTTTCCCCTACAAACTCCCAACTTAATGAAACAGAAATCTTGTACTCTATCTGTTTGATCATTTTGTCAGTGAAGTAAAATGGTTGCAGCCAAAGATGTAAAGTTGATTTGGATTTGGCTGATTACAACTCAGTGGGAAATCACAGAACTTATGTGGATATAACCTATTAATCCATTAAATTAAGAAAATAAAGTTGTTAGTTCAATTCAAGACATAATATTAACTTGTGTGTAAATTCCAATTTGGTAACCAAGTTGCTCTGAAAACTGATCCTGTGTCACATATTATCAGATGTAGCTGACAGGGACAGGTGTGTCCTTTAATCTTTGGTTAATGTAAGAGAAATAGGAGCTGGGTTAACCCTCTCTGATTTACTGATTAGCTTACAGAATGTTATTTTACTGACCTAGGAATGGCTTTGGGTGAGGCTTAAAGGTCATTGTGGGTGTTTCCAGTTAATAAAAGGAGTAATTGAGCAACTGAATAGCATTTAAAATGTATATAATCTCTGCTCATCTTTAGAAAAACAAAATTAGAGCACTGTACACTCCCCAATTGTTTTATGTATAGTTTCTAAACTGAAGGATTTTATAATAGCACTTTAAAGTACTAGAATTAGCCTTACATTGAAGCATTATTTGGGAAACCTATGGGATTATTATTTGCAAGGTAAATGATTGTTTCATAGACTACAAGGTATACCTTTTAATATTTAGTAAAAAATAAAAAAGAATTGTTTCTAATTAAATACTGTTAAATTTACCTCATTATAGAATACCATTATGATCCTTGACTCAATTCAACTGGGCCAATCGGGGAGTTTGTATTTGATCACTTGACTCGTGAGAAATAGTAGCCAATCATCATCATCATTTAATGACTGTTTTCCAGGCTTGCATGAGTTGGACAGTTTGACAAGAGCTTCCCGGGTTCCATGTCTGTTTTGGCATTGTTTCTTCAGTTGGATGCCCTTCCTTATGCCAACCACTTTACAGAGTGTATTAGGTGCTTTTATGCAGTACTGGCATGAGTGCTTTTATGTGGAACTGGCTTAGGTGCTTTTTACATGGTACCAGTACCAAGAAGCCCACAAGATTAGGATCACTCTGCTGAAGAGGGATGCACAGGACATACCTGTATGCAAGGACAACCATGATTTTACTTAGCTTGACATGTCTTCACAAGTACAGCAAACTGCTAGAAACCTCAGTCCCTTATCATCTCTGTAGTGAAGCCCAATGGCTGAAGATTCTTTCTCACCACCTTGTCCCATGTCTTCCTGGGTTTACCCCTTCCACACACTCTTTCAACAATTGGCACTTCTTGATGCAACTGTCCTCATCCATATGCATTACATGACTGTACCAGCATAGTCTTCTCTCTTGAACACTACATCTGATGCCTTGTATACCCAGTTTTTCTCTCAAGTCACTTCCACTCTGTTGTATGTGCACTCTGACATTACCCATCCAGCTGGACATATTGGCTTCATTTCTTTGAAGCCTTTGCATGCCCTCTCTAGTCATAGCTCTTGTCTCACTGCCATGTAGCATAGCTGTTCATACATAAGCATCATATAATCTGCCTTTCACTCTGAGGGAGAGGACCTTTGTTACTAACAAAGGTAGTAGCTCTCTGAACTTTGCCCAGCCCATTTTTATTCTTGCAGCTATGCTTTTGGAAAATTCCCGCCACTGCTAACTTGGTCACCAAAGTAACAGAAACTGTCTACTACTTCTAAGGATCCTACCTGACATTTGAGGGGACATTTGACCATAAGGAATAAGAAGTTTGCTTTGCGATTATGTGGTTTCAGGTTCAACCCCATAGCACAGCACCTTAGCATGTATCTTCTACAGTAGCTTTAGGTCAAGGCTGTGTGGTTAGAATTAAATAGATGGAAACTAACAGAAGCTTGTTGGATTGTATTTGGTCATGGATGGTAAACCTAATCTATTACTCATTTTAATTCAAGATCAGGCACTTTGGTGCCTTCAGTGAAATCTGCTCTGTTAGATGCATTTGGACCAGATCTTTGGTGTGATGCTAATTACACTACTTCCTATTGCAGTAACTCATGACTTGTTTCTTCCTCTATTTTCTCCTACTAATCTTGGACGCCCTGCAAGGGTCATTGTTGCAGTCCTCCTTTGTTTTCCACTGTGTAAATTTATGTTTACAAAATAAAGTAGCTTTGCTTACATCTCTCTCTATATATAAACGGCAGTTTGTCTGTGCGTGTTTCTGTGTGTCTGTTTGCTTGTACCCTCACCCTGACCACGGCTTTCAACCGATTCTGATGAAACTTGACACACACATAGTCCAATGTCATAATTCAAAACTAACGCAGCGAAAATTTTGAAAAGTTCCCCCAGTTCAGAAAAAGATCGATAAATTCGACATGGGGTCAACAATCAGAAACAGAAACCGCAGATGGTGATGGGGACGCAACTTGGCCTTTTTAACTATCAAAAAAAAATTTACCATCATTTTTTTCCCATTTTTTGGCTATAACTCTCTAAAAGTGCTTTATAGTTATTTCCCTTACAAACCCGAGCAACGCCGGGCGATACTGCTAGTTACATATAAGAAAATTGGAACAGTTCCTTTTTGGTGCCAGTGAATTGATTTATGACAAAGGAAAAGTATTGCTTGTTTCTTTTTCATTTAAAATACCATTGTGTCCTAGAAAGAAATTGATTAGAAGTTGCTTTGATAAAAGTTAAATAGGTGGTATGTGATCAGGTTAGTTACTCTGAGGTTTGAGGAGTACCTTAGCACCATGGTTCAAATTTTCATTTGTTAAAGTTTAATTTACTCTGTTACTGTTCTTGAGAAAAACCTAATCATCCTATTTATGTCTTCTCTACCATCTGAAATCAATGGTACTAAAAACCAATTCATGGATAATTAATTGTGTCAACTATTTAACTCTTTGTCCACATCTGCTTTATGAAGCTTGAAGAAATGTTTTTTCTTTCATTTTTTAGAGAGGAGAACAACAACTTGCCCTAATCATATATATCATTTAGCGTTTCAATCTCTGACTCAAAGGAGCTGCTTTGGCTATGATTCTCTTTGTCATTGAGCTTCTCTCAGTCATCTATACTCTACATGTGAAACAACATGAAACATTTCATTTGTCTTTTATCTTTTACTTGTTTCAGTTATTGGACTGCAGCCATGCTGGGGAACTGTCTTGAAGGGTTTAGTTGAATGAACCAACCCCAGTTCTTATTTTTAAAGTAGGGTACTTATTCAATTGATCCCTTTTGCTAAACTGGTGAGTTACAGGGATATAAACAAACCAGTACTGGTTGTCAAGTAGTGGGTGAGGACAGACACACACACACACACACACACACACACACACACACACACATGATGGGTTTCTTTCAGTTTCTCTCTACCAATCTACTCACAAGGCTTTGGTTGGCCCAGGGTTATAGTAAAACAACACTTGTCCTCTGTCCCCTTGACATTATCATCCCTCTTGTGAGTTCACAATGCTAACATCCAGGTTAAAAACACTACTGCTCTACACAAACCAATTAGGGTTCTCAACCTGCCACACACAGCAGCTAAATCTCCTTCAAATCACATACTACTGTCTTAGTACACCAGAAACAACACTTTCTTCCATAAATATAGGTACTAATAATTTTTTTGCTATTGGCACAAGGCCTGAAATTTTAGTGGGATGGGGTTAGTCGGTTACATTGACCCCTGTGTTCAACTGGTATTTACTTTGTCAATCTTGAAAAGATGAAAGCAGAATTTGAACTTGGAATGTAATGAGCTGAAAGAAATGCTGCTCAGCATTTTGTCTGGTGAGGCTAACAACTCTACCATGTCACTTCCTGAAATGTTAATCTTCATTTCAAGAATCAGTGCACCCAGGAATTCCTTCTCCTTTATTGTATTCATTTTCTTAGAGCAGCATGACCTAAGAAGAACTGGATGAGGTCAGTGCAGCTAAATGATTCATGTAAATTGTTTGAGGACTTAGGGCACGGGGTGGGGTGGGCAGGGAGTTTCAAATAGATTCTAGTTTTATATCCTGTCCGGTTTACTCCTTTAGAATACTTGATAGAACTAGCGGTGGATTTGTGGATTTTGCGGTTTTGGGTTAGGTTAGCTGGACAATGTTGTTTGTACACACCACACACACAAAGCAATATTGCACATCGGTACAGGAAGTACATCTCTCTCTCTTTCTCATACTCTCTCTCTCACACACACATGCACACACACACACACACACATACACACACATCTGCTTACCACCAATTTTGCCTAAAACAAATAAATGCTTGATTAGTATCAAGTTGTCACTCTTCCTGTTTATATTCGGTAGGATCCAATAGGATTTAGTTACCCAACCACTCACTTTCACCACTTTCACACAAAGACACACACACACACACACACACACACACACACACACACACACTCTCTCTCTCTCTCTCTCTCTCTCTCTCTCTCTCTCTCCTCTCGCACCTACCTTATTGCCCTTTTTTAAATCTTTTTCTACCTTGAGATCTTTTTCTGTTTCTTTCTCTTCTTTATCCCCATCCCCACCCGCTTCTGTACACACATTAACTGTGCCTCATTTTTTCTCTGTTCACATCGCTACCCTACCTGTCTGTCTTTCTATCTATCAATGTGTCTGTCTGTCTGTCTCTTTCCCTCTCTGCTCACATCTGTGTTCTCTCCCATTCTTTCTTTCCTTATATCTTTGTTTCTTAGTCTCTTACTTTCTCTTTCTTTCCTTCCTCATTTCTTTGTTCTTTCTCTCTTTCTTTTTCCCTTCCCAGTTGCTTCATCTTGTCTCATCTTCAGTAACATTATATTTAGTTGGAGTTTCTATCATTTTCCGCTATCACTATCAACACCACTATCACCCTAACAAATAACAACACCAAACAGCATCACCCATAAATACCACCACCACCTTCACAATCTCTCTGCTGTCAACAATTATCAAGAAGACCACTTCATTAATTCTCCTGTAACTTCCAGTATATCAAATGGTTATTTATATAGATTCCTCCTGCCTTCAACCACATTTACCATTCGTGTTGTTGTTATTTTGAGTGCCATGTTTGTGATCATAATACTTAGCTTCCAATGACCAAGTCTACTTTGGCGGTGCCTGGCTTAGTGGTTAGGGTGTTGGACTCATGATCATAAGATTGTGGTTTCGATTCCTGGACCAAGCAACACGTTGTGTTCTTCAGCGAAACATTTCATTTCACATTTCTGCAGTCCACCCAGCTGGCAAAAGTTAGTAATCTTGTGATGGACCAGTGTCCTGTCCCGGTGGGGAATATCTATGCCATGAAACTGGGAAAGCGGCCCTTAAGAACTTACCAAATCTACTGAGATGTCTAAGTCAACTTTCAGCAAGCAGACCTGTAACCACAGACATTCTGTGATTCTTTTTTTTTATTATTTTATAAAGTAACATATCCCAGAATGCACTCCTGAATGAGCTCTTCCTTTTTTAACTCTGTCACACTGTATTCCCACTATAGTGGGCATAGAGTACTGTATTTCAATGTGCATAAGGAACCATTTATTTGTCAAAAATTAGGTTAAAAAAATATGGGAGTTTCTTATACATGGATAGTATTATAATCTCTTACAAAACCTTTTTTTCCAAATTTTAAGCCCCAAAAATTAGGGGGTTCCTTATACTCATTAAAATACGGTAACTGTCATCTCTGCTGGATTCCCAGTAAAGCCGTAATGAACAACATAGAAAAAGAAGATGCAGCTGATTCTGTCCATTACTTTGCCTGCAATCGTTACTCTTGAGCTGTATATGCAACTCATCATCATCATCATCATTTAGTGTCTGTTTTACATGCTAGCATGAGTTAGATGGATTTACTGGAACTGGTAAGCTGAAGTACTGCACCAGGTTCCAGTCTGTTTTGGCTTGATTTCTACAGCTGGATGCTCTTCCTAATGCACCACTCCACTGAGTGTACCAGGTGCTTTTTATATGTCACCAGCACTGGCCGTGACTACAATTTCATTTAGCCTGATGTGTCTTATCAAGTACAGCGAGTCACCAAAAGTCTAGGATGTGAGTCTCATGGAGACTCACAACCGAAGATCATATTTGACCACCTTATCTTACATCTTCCTGGATCTACCTCTTCCATGGGTTCCTTCCACAGTTAGAGATCAACACTTCTTTATGCAGCTGTCCTTGTCCATGCACATCACATGGCCATATCAGCACAGTCTTCTCTCTTGCACACCACATCTAATACCTCTTATACTCAATTTTTCTCTTAAGATGCTTACATTCTGTTGTACATGCACACTGATATTGCACATCCAGCAGAGTGTTTGCTCCAGAATCCAAGTGGAGAGTAAAGTTAGACACAGAGGCCCAGGTCTGCGAGGGTTAAGATGATAGATGTGAATTCTACTTACTCTCTTAGTCACATTGACCCAGAGATGTGAGAGTAGTGAGGCCTCTTATGTTTTGAGGTAGCAAAGCAATCTCACTAGTGTCTTAGAAAAGGGGTTAGCTTTATGATATACATCCAATACTCACTGTAAACTGGCTGGTGAATGCGTGGATAACAATTTAGGGTTGTGAGAAAATTTTAGTTTTGTCTTATTGAAGATATGATAACCTGCCTTAATAAGTGGTACAATGATATATTCATACAACGCACTATAAAATGGTTGGTACTAGGAAGGACACCCAACCAAAGAAACCATGCCAAAAATGGTATGTATAAGTGAGACATGGTCCGTTAACCTCTCTTGCAGTTTACTCTAAAGGAAAACTGACTTTGACTGTCATGACTTGTCCAACTCTGCCAGCATGGAAAGCAGGTGTAGAACAATGGTAATGATGATTGTATATACACATGACCAGAAATTTGGAGAGAACAATGGAAATCAAAAAAGAATCAAAGGTCCTTCCTAAGCCATAAACTCATAAAGCTATTGTATAGTGTGTGTATTAGCCTGCTTCCTGGAAAAATGCTGGTCTGTCACAGGATTGTTATCCTTTTTGCCACCTGAATGGACTGAAGCAGTGTGAAATAAAGTGTCTTGCTGAAGAACACAATGCATCATCCAGTCTAGGAAGTGAAACAACAATGTTATGTTCATAGTGCTATACCCTAACCACTAAGCCCTTTGCCTCCACAATAATGAAAATAGACACCACTATTTATCAGTTAAACTCTCTTCCTCAAACAAAAATGACCTTGTGCCTTACAGAACAATATTTTATTTTTAATATTCCACAACTTATGTGAAGTTAAGTAAGCACACACACTCATTTGGCATGTTCACAATCTCCCACTATACTGACCCTTGAGTAAAATAAGTTGACTTTATCAAGTTTTGAACTTTGAACTTATTGTTATTAAACAGCTGTGTCTATAATACTAAACTCCCTATTAACGAAATCCATTGAATTTTATTTTTTGCTGCGTTGTTTTCATTTCACTTATGGTTTCATTATACACTTGAGATAGCCATGAATTATAATTGAACCCATACACTCTTCGCACATTTGATAGCATATACCCTAAGAAGAAGGAAAAAGAAATTACACAATTGAGTCTAATATTTAATTCCTGGTCATTGCCCTATCTTCAGATCTGGTGAATTTAGTTTGGTTGAATTATGTTTAGGTAGTATAATAACTTTGGCCTGTCTTGCCATTTCATAACCATTTCCCCTCTCCACAAAAGATTACAACTTGGAACATTTAGAATACTTGAACAAAAGATTGTGGAAATATTTCACTGGTATATCAGCAGCTAAAATTAGCTGTCCTTTCTTGATTCCTGTGAACTGGCAAATTATTACAGATATTCCAGTTGAATTCAGTGCAATTCAAATGTGGTTGTGCACAAATCCACATGAAAAATGGATAAACATTAATTAACAAGACTGGTTAATTAGTAGTCATATTGATTTACAATCCCATTGCATGTAACTGAATTAAATTCTAGTTAACAACACTAACCTCTTATATCAATGAGTTTTTTGATGGATATTCAACCTGCTGGCCTCTACCTATCTTTGGTATATGCATAAAATTTTAGGCAAACTAGCTACTGATTATATAAGTATTACCATTTTTGTATTGTTATTACTTCTACAGTCTGACTTAAAGAATATTGTTGCTGTTGAAATAAACAACTTAGCTATTTGGGGCTCATCTAATATTATGTTGTTTTCTCCCTTTTCTTTCCTGTTCAGTTGATGTATAATTGGGAATACTTCAATAACATGATGTCTTCTTCAAACTTCAGTACACCACCACTGTTATGATAACCAAGAATATTTTACATTAGCAGAAAGCCACAAATTCATATAGGAAAAATGCATTGTTAATTGAATTGACTTTCACTATATTTTTTTATCCTTTCAGCTTTGAAAGGATAAAAAGTAAATTTAAATATGGCAGGATTTGAACTATGCAGAAGAATGAAGCTAAGCTACATCAAGGCTATTTAATCAATTTAATCTGCTGCATTACCATTTCTGTTAATTCATCTACTCAAAGAGAAACTTTAAAAGTCTGCAAAATGGATAGATAAGTGTTGGTGCTGTTCTGTTACTGTCAAAGGGATCTTGACCATCTGGCCTGAGTGACACCTTGATCCATAAATTGAATTTGTTGACCTATGTATCATATTATGCATTATTGTGAGTGGAAACTAGTTGAGGCATACAAATCCAGTGCCAAGCGGAATTTAATGCAACCGCTTGGCTATTTATAATCTAAGACAACCCTCTAAATCTCACTCTGAAGTTGACTTATTACATCACTTAGCTTGTCTTATGATAGTCTTTCCATCTGTACTGCTGTTACCTTGACCTACACTAGTTGTGTTGATTTGGTATGAAGCATTTTTACTGAGATAATTAGCCTTATATACCATAAATCTCATGGATTTATATTAATTTGTTTTAATATTTGAAGTTGCTCAAGTAAAATATTGCTGTTTTGTTTTACTGCTGTAATTTTCTTTGAGCATTGTAACCCTCATAAATAAATGCTACCATGAAGTTGAAGATGTTGTACTTAAGATAAAGGAGCCCAACAAAAACCTGGGATAAGTAGTTGGACTGAGTGACTTTGCTATAAAGATGTTTTTAATAGGATTTTCTCGACATAATGTCATTGGGCGACATCCACAAACTAGATCTGTGGATGTCGACTTCCATCTGGCTGGAGTTAGACATAAGATGATATGATGGTGGAGTGGTTCCAATGTTAAGGTTGTTTGTGATGCTCAAACTTGATTCATAATGTTGAAAGATTTGATTATGCCTTTGATTTCATTCCATAATTATCGTTGTTTAAAGTGTAACACTTGAATATGATTTATGACAAACAAAATAATAATATAGTTGATTAGTAAATGTAAGAATACAATTTTCTCTTTTCCTTATCTTTTTGCATGTATAATTTCTGTTTTTGCTCCTAATCATCTAGTATCTTTTGTGGTGGAAACCATTGATAACTATAGTTAACATTTCTGGTAATATCTTTGCTATAATTGATTAGGTGTGTTGTTTTTCTCTAATTCATTTTCAATTTTTCCCTTGCATCAAATTATTCTCTATTTAGTATATGTATATACATTTATATAGTATTGGATCTCATGGAGTTTGTGCATCACTGAGAGTCCATCCTTGTTGTTTAGCCACTAGTCAACCTTGTTCATTTGCATACAGTCTGCCACAAAAATATGTCTAGACTTCTTGTGCAATCTTTGTAAACAAAAGGCTCATCCAACTAGTATCTTTCATATCCAGCTCCTTTTGTAACCATATCTGATCTGTTTGTTGTTCAATTGACTAAGAGACTGGAAATGGGTAAGAGTTGGCTTCAGGAAGGATAGCTGCCCATTGAAAACTCTGCCCCACTAACTTCCTCTTGTCTGACCCACGAAAGCATAGAAAAGTAAGTAGATGTTAAAATGATGAGATTAATAATGACAAATACCCTTATCTTAAATCTGATCATGTTATAGCTGTTGTAAATCCTTTGTGTTAGATTTACTCCAATCCCTACTCTACAGCGTAGCTTTACTGGAACTTTGTCAAGTTCAATGTTTTGCCTAGAAAGACTGCAGCACACCTGAAGCAGGTTTGAACTCATCAGAGAAAACAAAAATGTCACTTTTCATTTTTGACTTGCGTGCCAGTGGCACATAAAAGGCACCATTCAAGTGTGATCGTTACCTGTGTCGCCTTACTGGCACTCAAGCCCCATGCTAGTAGGGTGTTAAGAGCGCCACCCGAGCGTGATCGTTGCCAGAGCAGCTATCTGGCCTCTGTGCCAGTGGCATGTAAAAGGCACCATTCGAGAGTGATCGTTACCAGCATTGCCTTACTGGCACCTGTGCCAGTGGTATGTGTAAAAGATTCGAGCAAGGTTGTTGCCAGTACCACCTGACTGGCTCTGTGCCGGTAGCACGTAAAAGCACCCACTACACTCTCGGAGTGGTTGGCGTTAGGAAGGGCATCCAGCTGTAGAAACTCTGCCAGATCAAGATTGAAGCCTGGTGCAACCATCTGGTTCGCCAGCCCTCAGTCAAATCGTCCAACCCATGCTAGCATGGAAAGCAGACGTTAAACGATGATGATGATGATTATAGACTTAAGGCATCTTAGTTCTGTTTTAATTATTCAATTTTTGCTTATCTCCTTCACATGGTTTCAGTTTTGATATATTGCAGACTTGATCCACTATAGCTAGTAGTCCCACGGACAATATCCAGAAGTTAAATTAGCTAGAGGTTAAAGAAAAACAACCAAAACTAATCCACATATTTATTTATATTTCCACCACTTTCCAGTCTGCCATTATTACTATCAACCACCATCACAACTTGGTAGGGTTACATGAAAGGTAGACAGTAAACTATTG
>NC_042999.1:116056279-116118779 GCF_006345805.1 Octopus sinensis
CACCTTAATAATAATCCTTGCTACTATAGGCATAAGGCCTGAAATTTTAAGGTGAGGTAGAGTCTGGTCAATTACATTGACTGCAGTACTCAACGCAGTACTTATTTCCTGGATCCCCAAACAGACGGAAAGTAAAGCTGGCCTTGGTGGTATGTGAACTCAGAATGAAAAGCTAGAATAAAGGCTACTAGTCATTTTGTCAGGCATGCTAACTGAGTACTGGGGGTGATGTAATTGAGCGGTCCCCACTCATTTAAAATTTCTGGCCTTGTGCTCATTGTGGAAAGAATCATTATTGTTGTTGTTATTAAGGTGGCAAGTTGGCAGAATTGTTAGCATACTGGGTGAAATGCTCAGTGTCATTTTGTCCATTTTCTTGTTCTGAGTTCAAATTCTGCTGAGGTTGTCTTTGCTACTAACCTTTCAAGGTTGATAAAATAAGTACCAGTTGAGTACTGGAATCGATGTAATCAACTTACCTCCTCCCCCAAAATTGCTGGCCTTGTACCAAAATTTGAAATCATCATCATTATTATTATTATTATTATTAACATTGCCTGTGTGCCATTCAATTTGAACATTTAGTCTGGATGTAATTGCCCTCCCCCACCTAACTAAATATACTTGTCCTCATTCTGCTTGCTCCATTTGATTGGTAGTAGTACTTTTTTCTAACCACCAATCCCCTTCTGTCAGGTGTGTGTGTGTGTTGGGGGGTGGGGTGAGACAATGATGATAATGATGATGATGGTGTTGGTGTTGCTGTCCTTTTACCAAAGATCTTCCTGACAAAAGCTGTTGGCATTTTGATATATCATATCAGTATCAAATCATTTTGCTTCCTTCAGTTCACAAATGTCTCCTTTTCCTCATGTGTGTGTGTGTGTGTATGTATGTGTAGTAAATACCAAATTTAGAAGGCCCAAATTGATGGGTCAGCATCCAAGGTGTCCTTTCTCCTCTTCCTGTTTACTGAACCAACTCCCAACTCTCTTTCTTTCTCTCAGTCCTTCTATCCCCCCTCTCTTTTCGTCCCCCCCTCTCTCTCTCTTTCATTTCATTCAGAAAGGTTGCTTGGACTGAATACTTTACTAGTAAGTTTATTATATCCAAATGCTAATTAATTAGACTCTTATAGTAATTCATGAAATACAATTATTTCCTTTCTTTCTTTCTTTCTTTCTTTCTTTCTTTCTTTTAATGAATGTGACCATGTAATCATACATACATAAAAACACACACGTGCACACACACACACACACACACACACAAACAAACACGGTCTTTCAGGACAAACAATTAATACCTTTATATACACATAGATGGGGTGTACAGTTGTGCATATACATAATTGTTGTTGCAATGTTATACACATATGTACACACGTTCGTATCTACACATGCATTCTTACTGTCCCAAATGGTTGTTCACATTTATGCATACATGCACACATACACTCACTCTTGTGATCTCCTGTCTTCACACATGCTCTCACATACACTCACAAGTTCATTTACTTTTAAGCTCGCCCACTCAAACATTCGCATGTGCTCACCCCCATTCTGGTCATTTCCTCATGTTAAACCATTAATCCCTTCACATTTTGTTTCTCTCCCTGTTTTTCATTCTCTCTCCATTTTTGTCCCTCTTTATCCCTTTCTATTGAAGAGCTTAGGCTCAGAATACATAATCGTGATGGTTACTTGCAGGAGTTATTTTTGCTTAATTCTTTCAATTTTTTGTTAGAGCATTACCAGTTTTCATGTATTACTAGCAACCCTCTCTGTTTATTACTTGTAAGAATAGGTTAAGACAGGTATATATTATCCTGGTGTTGACCAATTGAAAAGTAATGTTATTGATCATGTTTGAAATTTCCATCAAATTTAAATTTAAATACAAACATTTAAACTCATTTGATAGTAACATGCCTGGGACTGTCTCTGGTTCTACAATACAAATTTCCTGTTTTAAAGTGAACTAAATTAAAACCTTCCATCAAAATTTCATGTTAATTTATATTCTAAACACCAGTTTAAGAATGACAAATTACTTTGATAAATTCTTCATTATTTCCATAATTAATTAAAATTAAGGCAGTGCATTTCCACACAATATGATAATAAAAGATATAAATGGTGGTCTGGGGGTGGGGGGCAAGTTGCTACTAAAAGAGTAAATGTAGAATTTTTAGAATATTTTCTGCCTTAAATTAGTAATATTGATTTCTGTTAACTGAACAAAGCAAATATTTGAGCAGAGTTGTATAATAGATTAAATAAGCTTTTGATGGTGCATCTTGTGTTGGTAGTTCATGCTGGGCATTTCATTTATTTAATCAATAGAACCACCTATTGTTTTTCCTTTTTTCTAATTTTATTTTGTATTGAAATTTGTGGAGACTAGCATTGATTTACAGATTTCCAACAGGCCAGCCCCATTGGTTCATTTTTTTTTTTTTTTTTTGGTAAAACTGGCAAAGATGTGTCATTGGATTTTCAGTTTCTCATTAATGTCTATACTTTCCATTCATATTTACTTTGGTGAAAGAGAGGGAGGGACACACAAACACACACAGTTTGCTTTCCAACCACATGGTTTCAGGTTCAGTCTCATTGCATGATACCTAGGACAAATGTTCTACTATAATCCCTGGCCTTGTAAATAGATTTGGTGGACAGAAACTGAAAGAAAACCATTGTATATATATATATATATATAATCGGTACATTGAACCTTATAAAGGAGATGACAAAGGACTGGGATGCCTGGCTCCTTGCTGTACTCAAGAAGACCCGTCTGCCACAACAGAATTGATACTGGTGCTGGTGCCACGTAAAATGCACTCAGTACACCCTGTGGAGTGGTTGGCATTAAGAAGAGCATCTGGCTATAGGAACCAAGCCAGACAATGGATCCTGGTGTGGCCCCTGGCCTTACTGGCTCTGGTCACCCCATCCAACCCATGCCAGCATGGAAAACAGACATTAAATGATGATGATGATGATGATGACCATGTATATGTAATGTGCATGTGTGCCTCTAATTATATTTGTACCCTCGTGACCGTTGCCAGCGCCGCCCCGACTGGCCTCGTGCCGGTGGCATGTAAAAAGCACCATCTGTTCATGTCCGTTTGCCAGCTCTTTCTGGCACGTAAAAAGCACCCACTACACTCACGGAGTGGTTGGCTTTAGGAAGGGCATCCAGCCGTAGAAACACTGCCAGATCTGACTAGGCCTGATGAAGCCTTCTGGCTTCACAGACCCCAGTTGAACCGTCCAACCCATGCTAGCATGGAAAACAGACGCTAAACGATGATGATGATGATGTTCTTTGATGGTATTCATTGCTCTCTCATGCAATAATAATAATAATGTTTCCCTTATTAACCACTAAGGGTTCAGAAAAACTTTGATGATGGTACAGAACAATACAATGTGGGGTTATATAATAGGTGTATAAAAAAGTAAAAAGTTACAAAAATATAAATTTTAACAAATTCACCAAAGGGCTACTTGTGGCATCTTCACAAAACCAAAGAGGCCCTGACCAGTAGGGCAGGTACCCTCACCAAATCATCTACAGGCACATGTTTAAAGCAGGCATGTTCACTCATACTATTCACTCACCTTTCAGTAGAGTTGCTGGTGGGGTAGCACTTCTCTCTCTACCTTCACTTTCCATTTTGAGTGAAACTTGAAAAAGTTGATGAGAGCTTGGTCAAAGAAGAAAATATAATAGTAATAATAATAATAATAATAATAATAATCCCAGTGTTTCACTGGTACTTAATTAATTGACCCTGAAAGGATAAAAGGCAAAGAATTTGAACCCAGAATGTAAAGATGGACGAAATGCTGCTAAGCATTTTGCCCAGAATGCTAACGATTCTGCCAGTTTGCCAATAATAATGGTTTCAAGGCCAGCTATTGTAATGGAGGTGGATAAGTTGATTACATTGACTCCTGTATTTGATTGGTATCTATTTTATCAACACCATAAGGCAAAGTCAACCTCAGTGGTATTTGAACTCAGAACATAAAAGATGGACGAAATACCACTTAGCAATTTGCCTGGTATGCTTACAATTCTGCCAGATCATCACTTTTTAATAATAATAATGATAATAATAATAATAATAAAAATAATAATAATAATATATTGTTGTTGTTGTTGGGTGGAGCATGTACATAGCCCCATAGTTCAGCTGTTTTAAAGCCTGATTATTATTAAAATCTAATCAAAAATGCAAGAAAAAAATATATATTCAGGAATATTGAAAAATTCCCTTAGCTGTCTTCCACTTAAATTTTTTTAAAAGTAATTTTCTCCTTCCCTACTCTTTCAGTTAGATTTTTCCATTTGTTCCCTCAAATTTCTCTCCTACTCATTTTTATTACTATTATTATTATTATTATTATTATTATTATTATTAATAATGCTTTTTAAAAATCTGCATTATGAAACCTAAGCAATTTCTGAAGATTATGCTTTTTCTTTTTTTTTTTCTTTTTTAGTTTTAATCTTGTGGTATGCTTTGAGTTTATCCTTTCTATATTGTTGTTGTTGTTGTCTTAAATTGCTTATCATTTTGCTAAAGGACATGTTCATAACAGAGTAAACCCTTTGGGAAAGATATATATATATTAGCTTGCATGTGTAGAGGGGAAAGAAGGGATCATTTCAGCTTTGTACGCTGCAGCCTATTTTATTATAATTACCTTATAGCTTTTGAAATCTTATTTAGGCTTGCATAATCCTTGAGTTATATCAAGAGCATTAGCTTATCAAGAGACTTCTCCATTTTGACGTCAGCATTCTTAACAGGAACACATTTTCACATTACAGCAATTAAGAAGCTGGAGTATAAATACATTAATTAATACACAAGATTTTGGCTGGCATAAGATAAGGAATACATTTTAAAGGAGCAATCCATTTTCTAGCGGGTGTCAACAACTGTTAATAAATAAATATTTTGATTTAGGCATTTTTTTTTCTTTGTTTTTGCTGGCCTTGGTGTTTGAATTTTTTTCATTTTTCTTAATAAATTGCTTTGTGTAACTCTCGTGTGGATTCTGCTTTCATAAATGTTAACTGATAAGCACCCTACATCAACATCAACTGGATATGTTATAATTCAGTCTGATTCATACCTATAATGCTGAATACATTAAGATTTTTAGTTGTTGTTGATGTCATTGTTGGTGTTAGTCTTGTTTCAGTTCTATATGAGCTGATCTATGGTGTGGTGCTATCTGATCAAACAAATCACTATAGTTCAATGACAATATAACATTTAATTACCTTTATTTACAGACTGAATGTATACGTAAATGTATGTGTTAGGTTATTGGGTTGTATGTATGTATTCATAATCAACATCACTTATAACTCCTATATTAAACTATACATGCATGCATACATATATATATATATATATACAGGGTGCAATGGGAAAATTGTTGCCTTTTTATATTTTTTATTTCATGCATCTGCATTGTTTATTTTTGATTTAGTTGACTACACAGTATAGTAGAGTCAATTGGGCACTGTCTGTGAGAAAACCAGCACCATGACACAATTCACTCTGTCAGAAATTTGGAAAGATATATTGTATGCCACTTTCCCTTTTTGAAGGGAAAGTGGTTTGAGCTAGATTTCTGTATTTCTTACAGGTTAAGTAACCATATAAAGGCTTCCTTGTTGGCTTGGCTACTTCACTGTTTGGTCAAACAGTGGAATGTATTTTATGGTATGGAGAAGAAGATAGCTCTAACCTTTCGGATAGTTGCCCTTCTTCAAGGAGAAATGATAAAATAACGGTCTTTTCATTAAACCAGCAAACTGTTAAGTGATTGGCAGCAGAACAGCAAGAAGAGTTTTTGGCTGCAAGGAAAGCATAGCTTCTGAAAATATGGAGACCCCAAATTTCTTTCACTGGAAAACAATACTATTGTATTGTTATAATATTCATAATTTGTATTCTTTTATTCTTTTACTTGTTTCAGTCATTTGACTGTGGTCATGCTGGAACACCGCTTTTAGTTGAGCAAGGACTTATGCTTTGTAAGCCTGGTACTTATTCTATTGGTCTCTTTTGCCAAACTGCTAAGTTACGAGGGACGTAAACACACCAGGGGGTACAAACACACACACACATATATATACATATATACAACGGGCTTTTTTCAGTTTCCGTCTACCAAATCCACTCACAAGGCTTTGGTCAGCCCGAGGCTATAGTAGAAGACACTTGCCCTAGGGAACACGCAATGGGACTGAACCCGGAACCATGTGGTTGGTAAGCAAACTACTTACCACACAGCCACTCCTGCGCCTATATATATATCACCGTGATCACCGTGACCGACCAGGTTATCAGATGTTGCTACACATCACTGGTCACAATGCGCTTCGCATTGTTTTAGCCTTCAAATGACGCCACCCCGCTATATATACTATATCATTGGCATAATGACACATCTAGTACTCATCAATATGTGTGTGTGTGTATGTGCTGTAGTAGTAGTAGTATATTCCATCACTAGCTATCTCATCATCGGCCCTTTGTTATTCAACCGTTTTGTTTGTTATGAGCATCATCATCATAGTCATAGTTGGTGTTTACAGATGAATGGATGTCAGGAGTTTTACATCTATTTTTTGCGTATTAATATGGGAAAGATATTTTTGGAAAAAAAAGAAAGAAAATGTTCAAAACAAATTTGACCCAGAGTTCACAATGTCCATCAGAAGTAGAAGATGATAGTTGTGCTGGAAGATTTTTCTTTGTCCAGATGGCATAAAAGTTAGTGGTAATCAAATCTTTTAATAGCTTATATTCAGTGATGATGCTTCTGTAACTTAATATTCCATTGATGAGTGTGTTTCTACAAAACATGTGGAAGTTGGGGAATAGTGTGTGTGTGTGTGTGTGTGTGTGTGTGTGTGTGAGTGATTAAACCTTGGTGTGGATGACTTGAGGGTGGCTCTTTGGAAATGTAGTGAGGAGCCAAGTGAAGGTCAGAATCTATGCCAGTAGGTTACTACAGAGATGTAGGTCAGTGCTATGTGTGTTTAATCTGTCTAGGTCAAACTACTACTACTACTACTACTACAACCACCACCACCACCACTTCTTCTTCTTCTTCTTCTTCTTCAAGGTGTTGATGGAGGTAGTGATGATGATGACAGTAATATATGGGATGAATACAGGAAGAAATGCTTCTTCATAAATGGTATCAGAGAGAGAGTTGGCGGGGATAGAATAACTGTGTTTGTGCAGATTTCCTTAATCAGGGTTCTATCTAAAATAAACACCTTGACCTATCTTAAATTTCCCTTAAAAAAGAAGTTCAGCCCTATTAGATCTTCTTTCTTTCTGGTCCCATCTCTCAGATCCTCACCTCCTGTCTCTCAGATGTTCTTTTTATTATGGATCTTATTAACTATTGGGGGATGCTGTCTTAACCATTCACTTCTGTATTTCAATACATCTATTTATTTGTTTTGTAGCCCTAAATGTCAAGATTTTTATTACTTGGGGAGAAATGAGTATTCTATATCAAAATAAGGTGGGACGGATTTATAGCTGGTTATTGATTTACTTAGTCTATAGGGTGGGGCTGAGACAGGAAGACAAACTGTCCTCAACCAGCCATCAACTAAATAAACATAGCGGTATATGTACAATGCCACCTCAGCTGACCCCCCACTTCCACCCTGCAGTACTTAAGTCAACTAAGGAGGGAATGTAAATCATAAGTCATTCAGACTGGTTTGAAATAGTAGCCAAATCTCCTTAGTCTCATGCTATTAAAGACAAAATCAGATAATATGATCACATCTAGAATAGCTTTGATTTTGGCCGGAAGAGGTTGAGTCAATGACAGAGTTTCTCTACCACACACAAATGCTATCATCCCAGTTAACCCTTCTTTTATGTTGCTGTACCTCTTATGCATCCATAGCTTACACTGGGTACATCATATGGAGTTTCTACCTACACCTTTTCTACAGATTGAGCCCTGTGCAGGGCTTGTACAGCTCTTATTAGCCACTCATCTATCCCTAGTTTCTGCATTGCCCACCAGATAAGGGATCAAGGGACCCTGTCAAAGGCTTTCTTAAAGTCAACAAGAGCTAAGTATAGGGGTTTATCTTTAGCTAGGTATTTTTCCTGCAGTTGCCTTACCAGGAATATAGCATCAGTAGTGCTTCTGCCTGGCACACAACCGAACTGTATCTCATCTAAGCAGACTCTCTCCCTAATTGGTTGGGCTATGACCATCTCTATGACCTTCATCACCTGTAGTTATTTCTATCTAAAGCATCACCTTTACCTTTGTAGTTGTTGACTATGATGCTGCTACGCCAGTCATTGGGTATGACTCCTTCGTGAACTACCTGGTTTACAATACAAGTGACTAGACCATAACCCACACCACCAGATATTTTAAGCGATACTTGATGGGCCGGGGGCTTTTCCTGAATTCATATCCTTAATTGCTTTATTTACCAGGGTGCTATCCATTTGGGTAGCTGGTCCCTCAACTGGGTCAAAATTTGGCAGGCTCTCCTCCTCCCATTCATTCTCCACATTCAGTAGCCTTTCATAATGGCTTCTCCAAGCCTCTTTCATTGCAGAATCATTAAAAACAAGTGCACCATCATCCATGAGGACACATTTCTCTCCTGCAACATCAAAGTTTTCTCTCACACACTGTCTTGCAATCTGAAATAATACTTCAGTTTGCAAGATAGTGTGTGATATATATATATATATTTATATACACACACACACACACATATGCGTACATACATACATATATGTGTGTGTGTATGTATATATTATATATATACATGCACACAATAGGATTCTGCACAGGTTTTGTCTAACAAATTTCCTCACAAGGCAGTATTGGTTGGCCCAAGGCTTTAGTAGAAGACGCTTGCCTAAGGTGCTGCACAGCAGGACTGAACCCAGCCCAAAACCAGCTGTTTGCAAAACAAGCTTCTTAACCCCACAGCCATGCCTGCACCTGTTGAAAAGTTTTCACTAACTGCATGGAAACTTTCAGTTAGCCTGACTGCATGACATATGTGAGACCCTCCTGTAGTCACGTTAGACTTACCATAGTTTACCTGCTCACTTACCACCAGACTCTCTAGAAATAACTTTACTGTTACAAAATCTGTTTATTAACTAACCTACCAGAATTAGTTCCAGTCAGTCACATAAGTTGTCTTAGTAATGTAGAATTCTATTATAACTTATGACCTGCTTGCTAATCATATGCTACCAAGGTAGTATTTGGTTGTCTAGTACTTGTCAGAAAATTACTTATATTTGTTGTAATGTGGTTGTGTGTGTGTATCGTATTCTGTATCCAGATGTTCAGCACTTGACTATTGGAATTTTTCAACCAGTGACCATCATATGAGATAATGTCCTAATCCTAAACGAGCTATATAACAACAACAACAACTATAATAATAATAATAATAATAATGATTTTGTGGGGTCCACGCTACAAAATAGTAAATTGGGGATCTACAATAGTATTTTAAGGTACTTGAAAATTTTTTGTTTTAGATGTATGTAATGGTATGTATTGCAAGAAACAGCTATGTTTCTTGCCCTAACAGGTACATGGTTCAACCCACAGAAGTTAATGTGTGAAAAACAAAATAGGAAATTTGGAAGAAGTTTCTAAAAAACTAGTTTTTAAACATTGAATGGCTATGGGGGCTACCAGAATGAAATAGTAATCAAAGGGGTCCATAAGTAAAAAATGGTTGAGAACCCCTTACTTGATATAGTTCATATATTTATGTGTGTATATGTGTGTGTGAATGTATGAAAGACAGAGGAGTTAATCATCAGTATTCCTCAGTAAGACTTCATTTTGACAGTCTGTGTCATAATTCTGGACATGTTTTGTTTCAGTTTTCCCTTGTTTTTACTTCTTTGTTATTGTTTTTTTTTATATAATCAAGAAGAAGACAGGATTAAAAGAGAATACCAACAATTGTTTATTTGTTGTTGTTGTTGTTATTTAAGTTTATGTCTTGATATTTCATAGTCTGTTGTAGTAATCTCTTTATGCCTGCCTCTATTATAAGATGATAGCCTGGTTCTGTTCAAACTAAGCTTTAGAGGTGGTAGGGTTGGCGGAGGATAAAAAACAAAAACAAAAATAGAAACCCTCGGAAATTAAAAAAACAAAACAAAAGAGAAAAAATAAAACAGAAACTAAAGCAGGAGGGAGGAGGAAAAGAAATGAAAACTTTAAACTGCAATCATAACAACAACAGCAACACTAACAATAAAATTAAATAGCAACTACAATAACAGCACAAACAATAAGATTAAATAGCAACAAGAGTAACTAAAAAAAAACTTCAAATGAAATTAAACAGCAACAAAACTACCAATAAAATTAAATAGCAGTGTAAAACAAAAACTGGTTCAAAAGCTTATAGCTATTAAAAAGTGGTAGATGGTTCATTAATTGCCTATGAAGAAGGTTTTTTTTTCTTATATAATAGACCAGACTTAACTGTAGGTAGTCATTCTAAATATGTTCCCATCCTTCTGTCTATGCTAGTTAGTAGTAGTAGTAGTAGTAGTAGTAGTAGTGGTAGTAGTTGTGGTGGTGGTGGTGGTGGTGGTGGTGGTAGTAGTAGTAGTAGTAGTAGACGACTAGTGTTAGGGTGAAATGGTCATGTTATTAAGATTAGTGATCGACTACTGGCTTGAGGATACTTAGACCTTGACCCACAGCATACCATGCTGTTCAGAGAGTACCACCGTTTTTCTTGACACTCCTAACTGTACAGAGAGTACTCTGTTGTTTTCAACATGCCTAGGTGTATATAGTTAGGTACCACATCTTTTCTTGACTGGCTTAGCTGGAGAGTAAATGTCACATCTTTGCATGACATACCTACCTGTATAGTACCTCATCTTTTCTTGACATGCCTAGTTGTACATATAGCATCTATCACATCTTTTCTTGACATGCCTAGTTGTACATATTGTGTCTATCACATCTTTTCTTGACATGCTTAGCTGTACAGTGTCTACTGCATCTTTTCTTGTCATGCCTAACTGTATAGTTGGTTCTACATCTTTTCTTCATATGTGTATCTGTATAGTGGGTACCACATCTTTTCTTGGCATGCTCATGACTTTTAATCATACAAATTTTCATATTTTTTTTATATCCTAAGTTTTATATTTTCCCATTTAGATGTATTTTGTACTGAATATGTACAAAATTGTGAATTTTGAGTCTTCATGTATGGTATTTCCAACTAAATGTATTTCTTAAAAATTCTCAGCCACTCAACCTTGTTCTTCTATTCTCTGGCTAGAAAAACATGACCATACATCTGCACATGTGCAGGATGGGACAAGATTTTTGTTGAAGAAGACTAGTAGTTTACAAGAATGCAAGTCATTCCTCTGCACACTACTGATGTTTATCAAGGAGGGGGTTGTATTTCCTCTCATCTTCGTGTGTATTTGCTGATTGTAAGCAAAAGCATCACTGTTCATTCTGACAATGCTGTTTACTTGCAGTTCATTGCAAAATCATGGCCGAGCTTCTTGGCCTGTGTGATCTTTGTAAAAACAAAATGTAATTTCTTTCCAGTTTTCCACATAAACATGTCCAGGGGGTTCATTGTTTTATAGACAAGAGGTTTATTGCATTACTTAGAAACAGGTGAGGGTTGACATGGGGCAGGGGCATCCCACTGTAGAAAACTTTGCCTAAATGTAGTTTCATTTGATCCATGCAAGCATGGAGAAGTAGACATTAAAACGATGATGATGATTAAGGTTGATTTAACCCCTTAATATTCAGATTATTTGGTCAAATGTAATACTTCTTTATTCACATTGTTTTGAATTAATCATGCATTATCTCACAGCTTTAAGATTTCGGTAATGTGATTGTTTATTTTTAGAATGACATTGTAGGGTAGGTGTGAGGGACCAATCTAGCTAGTTTGAACATAAAACAGAATATTTGAGCCAGATATGGCTGGTTTTATTGCTAAAGGATTAAGCAAACAATATGAATGAATTTAAGCAAAGCATGATATTTGACTACAGTTTGAAGTTTTTGTACTGACCTTCTGTCTTAGATTCATACTTCCTTGTCACCAGTGTCTTCTAGTGGTAGTTTATACAGTTGTTTGGCTGTGTTGGACAGCTTTCAGTAAGTATATCTATGTCTTGTACGTATACTCACTAGTATTATACACCTGGCCTTTACAAAAAGCATGTCTGAGCAACATGTAGTCAGTTGGGTCTTCCTGTGGTGGGGTGAGGGAATCGGTTAAGTCTCTACATAGGCTATAAAGGTTATCCTTGTCCTGTAGGAATCAAGTTTCTTTAGAAAACTCTGAAAAAGGAGAAAAAGCGAGGAGATATTCTGTATGTAAAATATAAGTCTACAAGTCTACTCCACTGACTTATATTGCTGATTTCATGAGAGAGAGAGGAGGGAGAGTGTGTGTGTAGTGTGTGTATGTGTGTGTGTGAAGAGATAAGGGTGTGGTTATGAATAACTACATTTCATATGAAGTGCGTTTGTGTTGATGTTGCTTATATTGTTGTTGAGCACCAGAGTCTGTTCTGCAGCTGTGACTATCTGGTCACTGCATGCACCAACCTGAATTGGAGGCATCCAAATTAGTCTTGTAGAACCCACTTCATGGTGATATAAGAAGAGGAAAACATGGTCACACTTATACCGACAACTTGATTGCAGGCACTCACCTGGAATGTATCCAGGACCTCAAGGCAGTAATTTTGGACCAAGAAGTATGGTGAGTGGACTTTGTTGTTGCAGTCTGGGTTGGAACCCCAGTCATTAAAAAAAGTCATTTTTCATCCTGTAGACCCATGATCAAAAATGTTTTAGTCAAGACCATCTTGTCTTTTTGTACATCTATAACTGCCTTTGTACATCTATAACTGCCCTTCCATTTTAAAGATGGAAGGAGATCTGAGGGAGATCTGACAGCTAATTCTAGCAAGTTAAGCAGCCACATAAGGGCTCCCTTTATTAGCTCAATCAATATACCTTGTTCTTCACTTATGGCTGTTTATTCATTTTCCTTTGTGTGTGTATAGAGTGTATGTAGTGAATACTGACGTATGTCCTTGTATGTGTTCAGATCTGCTGCATTTGTGTCAATTAACTCAGCTGTGTTAAAGTCATTATAGTTTATTTCTGAATGTCATTGTTGCTATTGTCACATTACCTTAATCTGTTTTAATGTTTCACTGCTCTCACTACTTAATCAAAAAATCTTAATGCTGGATTTCATCCATCATCATCATCATCAGTGTTCTTTTTATTATTGCTTTATTATTTGTATTTAAGCACTCTGGTGGAACATAAACTTACATGAATTAAAATGAGTTGGGGATGTTTTATATATGTATATATGTGTATATATATATATATATATATATATAATATATATATATATATATACACACACACACACGGGTCGTCCTCAACTTATGACCACAATTGGTTCCATCTGACGGGTCGTAAGTTGATTTTGTCGTAAGTCGGCCTGTCGGCCTACATAGCTTTGTTTTATATTTTTTACATTTTTAAGGTACATTCTCAGGTAAAAAGTCTTACACAGCATTCTGTATTATACTGCCGTTTGTCCGAAATTTCAGGCTCTCAAGCAGTCATCTTATAAACAAATATGAGGTTGCTTCGATGTCTCCATGACAGGATAGTCATCCAACACAATGGTGATTGATAACCAAACCTAGGGGAAGCGTTTGTTAGTTGACATCATCCATAGACAGGTTAATTTCTAAGAAATTAAACCCATTAGATTTCAACTTGACTATTCATTATTGCTGCTGGGAGCTGGCATGCCAGTCGTTGTAAAGTTAAGCGGTTGTAAGTCAGATAGGTCATAAGTCAACAATGACCTGTATATATATATATTGTTTCTAGAATAAGAATAGGGTGGAGGAAGTTCAGAGAACTACCACCTCTGTTGGCAGCAATAGGATTCTCTCTGTGGGAAAGGGATTATCAAAGAAATTCTTGTTGACATGGTTGCTACATTAAGGGATGACATTCCAACTTTATCAACAGTACAAAAGTGGACAGCTGAATTTAAAGTGAAAGGGAAAGTCTTGAAGATGACTCAATGTCTGGACATCTTGCAACTGCCACCACGAAGGAAAACATTGATTGCGTTCACCACATGGTGATGGATGATAGGTGATTGACAATAAATCAAATATCTAATGCTATTAGCATATCCTGAGAGAGAGTTGAGAATAATCTGCACAATGAACTAGGCATGACAAAGGTTTCTACTCTGTGGCTGCCACGTCTTCTGACACCTCTTCAAAAGTGCAGCAGGTGATCACATCTCAGGAAAATCTGACATTGTCTGAGGCAGATCCAGCTGGTTTCCTTGAATGTTTCCTAACACAGGATGAATGTTGAGTTCATCACCTTGAGCTAGAAGCAAAGAGACAATCCATGCAGTGGAAACACCCTTCCTCGCCTGCTTCTAAGAAAGCCATCATTTCTTCTTCAGGGAAGGTGATAGCCCCAGTTTTTTGGGATGCTAAAAGCATTGTGTTTATTGACTATCTTCAAAAGGGCTACACCATCAATGGAGAGTACTATGCTAACTTGCTAAGGCAGTTGCAAAAGGCTATCAAGACCAAATACTCAGGAAAACTGACAAAAGGGGTCTTGTTTCATCAGGACAATGCTCCAGTACACAAGTCCTTGGCTGCTGTACATGACTGTGGCTTTGAATTGGTTGATTACCTTTTCTGTTCTCCTGATTTGGCCTCATCTGACTGTCATCTGTTCCACAGCATGCAAAAACACTTGGCTGGGAACAAGTATCTCAGTATGATGACATCATCATCGTTTAATGATAACTTTTCCCAGCGCAAGCTTCACCTTTTATCCTTCATTCTCTTTCATCCACTCTGCAAGTCCTGCAGTGATGGGATCATCTGAAGATGGGGGCTGACTAGGATGTAGTTGGAAGCCTCTAGCTGGAGTCCTGCACATAGGCGGCATAAGTAAGATATATATATATGCGTGTATGTGTGTATATCTGTGTCTGTGTGTAAATATATATATATATATATATATATATATACTATTTTGCTACAATCTCAACCCTGAAGATGGCATCCCAATTTGATATCGCCATGATGGCAGTCTCTTCAACTTGAAGTGACTAGAATCACGTCCACTCCTATGTAAATGATACCATTACTCACTTTTTACCTTCCTCAAACAGGTGTCATTCACACACAACCTAAACACCTACTTTTAGACTTGTAGGCAAGTAAAAAGCACTGACTTAGTTATGGGTGTCTTCTTACATCAGTTCTACCTAGTTGAAACTTTTATAGCTAAAGTAAGGCATCAAATTGTAAAGCACTTGATCCAGCTGGGCTACCCATCTCAAGCATAGCAACATTTTTTTTTGTATTTCTGAATCTTTTGAGTAAAAGACAACTGGTTGTTGTCATGCCCCCCCCCCCCACCAGTCATCTTTGACTGAGCAAATCTAGAGTTAAGCACCTTCTACCTTTGATCATCCTATGTTATAAAATATATATGTTTGTGACAGAGGAAGTGGTAATACTGAGAGGTAGTGTTTGTACCCACTTTAACTGGGATGCTCTATTAGAACAAACTATAGAGCATTAGTTACCATGAGAGAAACTCTCATATTGGCTTTTTGTTGCTAAATGTGCTCTTGTTTATATTGCTATCGGCGAGGTAAATCCTTGCTACCTCCAAGACCACCAGATCACATGATTTCAACCTCCTTGCTTGGTCTTGTCAATGATGGACACTTGACCACTAGAGGCGGCAACAATTCATCTCTCTGCCAGTGATATATAGATTGACAGTGCCAGAACAGGTGCTGGCATCATAATTAGCCAGTTAACTTTTTACAGACACAGTATATTTTAAATCTAGATCACCCAGGAGGATGGGTGTGTTCATTCACTCATATTTATGACTACATTTTGCAAAGTGTTATTTTCTTTTAAATTCGTGGGCAACACTTTGAGGGAAATTTGGTTGGTACTTCTAGTAGATTGTGCGGTCGTTTAGAGGTTCCCTTTAAAATCCCTCAGGTCTTCGGAAATATTTACATAGATTTCTTTTCTGGCTGACTTGATTGGATCAGTAACTTTGTTCCATTGTAAAAACTGATCCCATTCTACAAGGATTTGTTATTTATCCTCTCCCACTAATCCTCTTCCTACCCATTATTAATGACAGCTTCTTTACACATCCAGCTACATCCACTCTTACATTGAAGGCAATATTGCCTATTCAAGTTGTTTGATTTGTTATAAATAGTTATGAGGACACACTAGATAATGTAGTTCCAGATGCTCTTGGCTGAAATGCTTTTGATTGTATGTTTGCCCAGCAGAGTTGATCTTAGACTCATTTGTAGTGTTTTCTCCTCTTTCCACTTATATTAATGTCCTCCTGTATATTCAAAAATCTCTATTCATAATGACTCATTGAAATATAATACAGAAGTGTTGTTAATGTACTGGACAAAGACATCATTGTCAAACCATTTTTTTCTCTCCTTTAAAATATAGGGCCTTTGTCTCTTCTCAAAAGAAACCAATGATTAATGTCAGCACAAGGTTATAATAAATTTTGATGGAGGTGATATGACCATGTAGTTAAAAAGTCCTCTTCCTAATGACATAGTTCTAGGTTCCATCCCACTGAAATGCACATTGGGATACCATAACCTTCAGTTTACCCCAGCCTTGTGAGTGAAATAAAATAGACAGAAACTCTCTACCCTTTGAGGTACATTTGTTTTTGTATGCAGACTTAACACTTTAGCATTCAGATCGGTCTGTCAGATGTAATGCTTATTTATTTATGTGGGTTTTAAGCAACCATGCATTGAGATTTCAGTGATGTGATTGTTTATTTTTAGACTGTCATTGTAGGGTAGGTGTGAGATGCTTGATCTGGCCAGTTTAAATATATAAACCAGATAGAATATTTTGGTCAGTTTAAATGCTAAAGTGTTTCTCTTCTTCCATTTAACATCACTGTTTGATTTCTCACTCCCTTGAGCAGTGCCCACTGTGATGCAAGAAGTCTTTGGACTAGATTACAAGTGTGAGGATAAATCATATGCTGTGGTTTATTACTCCATTATCCACCATCCCACACACTTCCCTAAACCTCAGATATCCGGGAAAATGGTAATAGATTTTTCTGACTATTCTGTTCCTGCATTTACCCCAATGCAATTCAGGGTCCACTAGTTTTGTGATTAATGTGGCCAAGATGCTGCTCCTGTTGATGAATCACACTGTCTAACTATGGAGGCCTGTCACAGTTAGCTGGTTCTTTGAATATCTTATTTCTCATCACCAACAAGGCATCGCAATAGGAGGTGAAATAGGGTTTCGTATTTCACTAGAGAACTGTAACAAATACTGCCAAGCATTGCACCTGATGCTCGATTGATTCTACTCATATGTCACTTTACTTCCTTTTATATAATAAAGCCATTAAAAATTTTTTTACAGTTAAGTCATTTTAGTCAGACCTCGTTCTTATTTCATCATCATCATCATCATTGTCATTATTTTAATATCCACTTTTCCGTGCTTGCATGGTTCAGACAGAATTTGTTGCAGCAGATGTTCCATGGTTGGATGCCCTTCCTGGTGCCAACTCTCACTTGTTTCCAAGCAAGGTAATATTTCCCCAATACCGAACATGTTTTTTCTCACATGAAACTGGAAGCAAATTATATCCTGCTTGTATGATGGTGATACTTGTTTACAAGTATCATTCAATGTCAAGATGAAGAAGCAGAAACACACACAGACATGTCCCATCTGAAGGAGCTTCGTGAGACCACTGCAGAGATGCTTCTGGAAAAAAAAAAAAGAAAACAGAAGTAAAAAAAACGTTGGAAACCAATTATAGGAGTGACTTGATCAATTCCTAGGGATATCTGAAGAAGGAATTTTTATAGTCCGAACTATGGATGACTATGGAGGACTAAATTACACCAGTTATTATAGTCCTAAAGCACTGCTTTTAGTCGAACTCACAAGACTTTGGTTGGCCTGAGGCTATAGTAGAGGACACTTGCCCAGGGTGCCACACAGTGGGACCTGAATCTGGAACCATGTGGTTGATAAGCAAGCTACTTACCACACAGCCATTCTTGTGCCTATATAATATATATATATATATATATATATACATATATATATACATATACATATATATTGTGTTTTTTTAATACAAATAGACGTATGACTTCTACTTTTAAGTGTAGAGCTTCATGTAGATTATCATGCTTTCAGTATAATGGTTAAGCAGCTTAGCTTAATGGTAAAGTACTCAGCCGGTATCTGAGAGGTGTGGGTTCGAGTCCCTTAGCCATCGGCTGACAACTTTCTCCATCTTATAAGGATAAATACCCAGTCTTTCTGCTGTTTTCATGGCTATACTGTATTTGAAATATTACTTTCTTGTTTGTAATATGCTTAGTAATATTACATGTTATGTTATACACAGCAAATGTTGACAAAATTATGATAGAGAAACCATCTGAATATTGGTTACCTGTATCATGATGACTCATACTGGGTATCAAAATGCCAATGCCATGATTGCTGCTCACTGCTCTGTGAATATTGTAAAGGCTGTAAGATGTGACACAAACAGCTGTAACTGAAACTACAAAGCTGTGACCTGCAGGAAAGGCTATAGCAGGTATTCTGGCTGCTGGAATTCATTCCCATGCTCTTGAACAGAGCCTTAAACTTAATTGAAACAGCTATGTGAAGTTGCTGGAGACTGTCATCAATACTGGCAGGATAGGTTGCTGTTGGAAGGCCATACATATAGTTTCAGGATTTGGCTCTTTGCTATATACTTCATGTAAGAATCAGAAGTAGTTGCTGGAAAATTTCTATGACTTCACTAGCCCCAGTTTCTGGCCTCCTAATTCCCTTGATTGTAATTCCATGGATTACTGTGTGGAGAGTGCTTGAGAAAGACACCAACCACTTTGCTTGCAACACCCAGGCTGTGATTTGCCTAGGGCTATAAGTACATAACACTTGCCTGAGTTACCATGTAGCAGGACTGAACTCGAAACCATGTTTAGTGGGTAAACTTCTTAATTACACTGTTATTACTGGAAAGTGAAAATTAAAAAGGGATCTTGGAAGAATTTTCAATGAGAAAGTAAAAGGACAAACCTTTTCTCTGATCTAGCTCCTTCCAAGAAACCAATAAGAAATGATACAGAATCCTGCTCTCCTTCTTTCCCTCCTCCACTCTATCATACTCCATCTTGCTCCCTCTCCCTTTCACACATACGGAAAAGAAGTATGTGTATATATATATATGTGTGTGTGTGTGTGTGTGTGTGTGTATATATGTATATATATATGTATATATATACATATATACATATATATACATCTACACGTGTGTATATATATGTATGTGTGAGTATGTATCTATATATATCATCATCATCATCATCATTTAGCGTCCGTTTTCCATGCTAGCATGGGTTGGACGGTTCTACTGGGGTCTGTGAAGCCAGAAGGCTTCATCAGGCCCAGTCAAATCTGGCAGTGTTTCTACGGCTGGATGCCCTTCCTAACGCCAACCACTCCGTGAGTGTAGTGGGTGCTTTTTACGTGCCATCCGCACTGGTGCCAGACAGAGCTGGCAAACGGCCACGAACGGATGGTGCTTTTTATGTGCCACCGGCACGAGGGCCAGGCGAGGCTGGCAACGGACACGAAACGGGGCGGTGCTGGCAACGGTCGCGAAACGGAAAGTTCTCTTACATGCCACCGGCACTGGTAACACATCTGCAATTTCTATTGATCGATTTCCATTGATCGATTTCGATTCTGATCCTCACTTGCCTCAATGGGTCTTCACAAGCAGAGTTTCGACATGCCACCGGCACTGGTAGCACATCCGCAATTTCCATTGATCGATTTCAATTCTGATCCTCACTTGCCTCAACACGTCTTCACAAGTAGAGTTTTGTGTCCCAAGAAGGGAAGGTATGCATACGTAGGCTGGCTCCATCCCATGTAGAAGGCCATGTATGTGTATATGTATATAAATGTATGTGTGTATATATATATACACACACATATGTATACATACATGTATATGTGTATATTCTCAGAATTTCCTTCTTCATCCTTGCTTTTATATTCTTGGCCATTAGAAGATTAATGAAAAAAAATGATCATTTTCACCTGAAAACTTGTCACCATTATCAACGCCGCTGCTGCTACTACTACTACTACTTCAGCAACAAAGGACGCTGTTAAAGATAATCCTGCTTAACAAAGTCGCCTAAAGAGCTGAAAATCCTCAAAGTAATTAGAGCTTGGGAAACATGCCTGTCACATTGTGTGTGTGTGTGTATGTCTGTGCATACGTGTGTGTTGTGTGTGTGTGTGTGTGTGTGTGTGCTTTTAAGGTAACCTGCATTGTTTTAACCCTGAAGTCATGGTTGTACTTGGGTGATAAAAAGACTTCATCTCTTTTACCACTCACCCTCATGCCTTATCCAGTGTGGGTGGTGGTGGTGGTAGAAGACTGAATCTCCTTATTCCAAGCCTGTCTCCTGTCCCATCCCTCTGCCACTGCCATCACCACTACTTGGTGGTGGTGGTGGTGGTTTCTGCTATAGGCACAAGGCCTGAAATTTTAGGAGAGGAGGGCTTGTCAATCACATCAGCCCCAATGTTTAACTGGTATTTGTTTTATCAACTTTGAAAGGATAGAAGGCAAAGATGACCCCCACAGTATTTGAACTCAGAGCATAAAGATGAGTGAATTACTGTTAAGCACTTTACCTTACATGCTAATGATTCCACCAGCTTGCTGCCTTAACCCTTTCATTACTGTATTTGTTTTGAGATTCTCTGTTTCTTTCAATTAATTTTAAATGTAACAAAGAATTTAATAAAATAACTAAGTTATCATTAAGCTAGTAGTGTTAGGAACATAAATTGTGACTAAGGTTTAGTGGAAGATTTTAATTCAAACCAAGACATTTGTACTACAGAGCCAGGGGCAGTTTCAGCTGGGTTGGTATCGAAAGGGTTAATAATAATAACAATCCCTTCTACTCTAGACACAAGGTCTGATATTTAGTGGGAGGAGACTGGTTGATTACATTGACCCCAGTATTTTACTGGTACTTTATCGACCTTGAAAAGATGAAAGGCAAAGTCAACCTCAGTGGAATTTGAACCTGGAATATAAAAACAGATGAAATGCTGTAAAGCATTTTGTCCGGCATGCTAATGATTCTACTGCTGATAATACTTTTTAATGAAGAATATGACTTCCTACCCCTTAAAAAATTCAAACAAATTGATAATTATTTGTTGTTAACAAAGGGGAGCTCTCACCTTTCTTGTTCAATTTTTGATTTGGAGAAATGTTATAACATAAGGATAGTTACTGTTGTTTAACCTCAGCTCAGCTCTCATCAAATAGAGCTATGATCAACAGTGTTTTGGCTATGGCTATAACATTTTGTGCTTTTCTACTCAGACATTGTGTATCTAGGATTACATTATCCAATGTGTACTTTTTATTTTAAGACAGCAGGATGTAATTTGAATGAATTTTGGCTTTCATTTCTTTCAGGTTGGCCAACTGGATAGTAATTTCCTTGTTGGTTCAAGAGATATTTGTTAGAATGTTTAAGAGGTGCAGGAGTGGCTGTGTGGTAAGTAGCTTGCTTAACAACCACATGGTTCTGGGTTCAGTCCCACTGCGTGGCACCTTGGGCAAGTGTCTTCTACTATAGCCTCAGGCCTTGTGAGTGGATTTGGTAGACAGAAACTAAAAGAAGCCCATTGTACATATGTATATATACGTGTGTGTGTGTTTGTCCCCACAACATTGCTCGACAACCGATGCTGGTGTGTCTACACCCCTGTAACTTAGCGGTTTGGCAAAAGAGTCTGATAGAATAAGTACTAGGCTTACAAAGAATAAGTCCTGGGGTTGATTTGCTCGACTAAAGGTGGTGCTCTAGCATGGCCACAGTCAAATGACTGAAACAAGTAAAAGAGTAAAAAGAGTAAACAACTATAAGTTTTGCTCAATAGGTAAAATGACAAAGCTGGTGAGATAATGAATTGCTACTTATAGGCAGTGAGCTCAAACATTTCTTGCAGTTTCCAGACATAACTCTTTATTTTACAATGCATCATCAGTCCATCAAGCTGTTTGGAATAGATTAACAATTTGTTTTATCTATTGAAAGATTTCTCTCTCTCTCTCTCTCTCTCTCTCTCTCTCTCTCTCTCTCTCTCTCTCTCATCTACTTCAAATCATTAAACGAGAACCAAAACACTGACCCTTAAGAATCCCTTGGTGTTATGTAATCTGTTGTTATTTATTCTCTGATTGGGCAAGAATATGCTCAAAATCCTTTCAGTTATGACCATCCTGTCATTTTAAGAATGTGTAAGGCTGTGTGTTCTTTCTTTATTCAAAATTTGGGTGTGGTTTGAGGGAGATTTGGCTGTTATTCCTAGTGGATCAAAAAACCATGCTGAGGCACTTCCATCAGCTTGTTGGTATTTACATTATGTTGGCGGCAAGCTGGCAGACACGTTAGCATGCCGGGCGAAATGCGTAGCCGTATTTCGTTCGCCGTTACGTTCTGAGTTCAAATTCTGCCGAGGTCGACTTTGTCTTTCATCCTTTTGGGGTTGATAAATTAAGTACCAGTTACGCACTGGAGTCAATGTAATCGACTTAATACCTATGTCTGTCCTTGTTTGTCCCCTCTATGTTTAGCCCCTTGTGGGTAATAAAGAAATAGGTATTTACATTATATTACTGGTTCTGCAGTACGTTGCTGGTGCTGTTCCAGCATGGCCACAGTCAAATGACTGAAACAAGTAAAAGAGTATATATTTTGGTTTTTAAAATAAGTTATTTCATTTTATTCATATTGTACTGCATTATGTTACCTGTACTCAGATCTGTATAATATCAACATTCTGGTAATGCTGTCATGAAATTTAGGACTTAAAGCATGTCCTCAGGGATTGGTGTTATAAGAACATTGAAACCTCTGCTTCAGATGCCAAGCTTCTGATTTCAAGCCCTGCCTATGGAATTGTGTTTGAAAAGTGTACTGGAGGATTACCAGGACCTGAACCAAATATTAAAAAAAAAATTAGTAACATGTAAGGTGATGTCAGATTTTAAGATACTAGTAGAAGAACTGCTGCTGCTGCTGCTGCTACTACTACTACTACTACAGGTGCATATTTACTATAAAGTAATTCAACTACAGTTTTTATTTACATTCCTAGACCAAGTGCTATTTGTCAATATTACATGTCAGATTTCTATTTAATAGCAGGTGAAAAAAAAAAGTCACTGAATATGTTCTTTCTCTTCTGTTTGCCCTGTTGTCAACAGCTAAACTTTTAATTTGCTGAGTTAGGGGAGATGCCATACCCCACCTTCACTGATTGCTGAACTCTTCCCATCGACTGTCAAATGCTTGCTTGTTGTTTACCTACTAAATCAAGTTCTTTTATTACTTTCTTGGTAAGTGAATATTTTAGGTGTGGCTGTGTGGTAAGATGCTTGCTTCCCAACCACATGGTTCCAGGTTCAGCCCCACTGCGTGGCACCTTGGGCAAGTGTCTACTATAGCCCCAGGCTGACCAAACCTTGTGAGTGGGTTTGGTAGACAGAAACTGAAAGAAGCCTGTCGTATATATACATACATACATATATATGGAGGCACAATGGCCCAGTGGTTAGGGCAGCGGACTCGCGGTCATAGGATCGCGGTTTCGATTCCCAGACCGGGCGTTGTGAGTGTTTATTGAGCGAAAATACCTAAAAGCTCCACGAGGCTCCGGCAGGGGATGGTGGTGATCCCTGCTGTACTCTTTCACCACAACTTTCTCTCACTCTTACTTCCTGTTTCTGTTGTACCTGTATTTCAAGGGGCCGGCCTTGTCACTCTCTGTGTTACGCTGAATATCCCCGAGAACTACGTTAAGGGTACACTTGTCTGTGGAGTGCTCAGCCACTTACACGTTAATTTCACGAGCAGGCTGTTCCGTTGATTCGGATCAACCGGAACCCTTATCGTCGTAACCGATGGAGTGCTTCCACACATACATACATATATATATGTTTGTATGTATGTGTGTGTCTTTGTGTTTGTGGTTGTTTGCCCCCCCCCCCCCCATCACTGCTTGATAACTGGTGTTGGTGTGATATGTCTCCATAACTTAGTGGTTCAGCAAAAGAAACCAGTAGAATAAGTACTAGGCTTAAAAAATAAACCCTTGGGTTTAATTGTTCAACTAAACCCTTCTAAGGTGGTGCTACAGCATGGCTGCAGTCAAATGACTGAAACAAGTAAAAGAGTTTATATTTTCATTTCTAAAATGTTATTTTATTTTACTCTTATTGTTAATTTTTAACTTTAAAATCCTCATCAACATTGCCATCTTATTGTCCACTTTTCCATGCTTGCATGCTTGCTTTGCTACATGCTCTTGCTTGCTGGGGCTGAGGTCATCCCTGATTAGTGGTCCCAGAAACATCATCACATGTAGAGCCAACCAGGTCTACCAGTGCTCTCCATTACTGGCAGTCCCAAGCCAGCCTCTCTGCATCCTCCAAGGTGATGTCGAATCTCTGGAGATCTTCCCCAATCATGTCCAGCCATCTGGTATTGGGCCTGCCACCAGGCCTCTTCTAGCCTACAGCGGCTGACCTATGAAATGACTCCCACCTCAAAGAATAAATGACAGAAATGAAGGAGCTTCTATTTGGACACTTGACCTGATAGAAGTAGCTGTCAAATCTACTTCAAAATACATTTGAGTGTTGTAAATGAGGATGAAGTCATCTTAAAATATACATTCACTGGAAAACAATGGGTTAGTGATTGCTGGAACGTTTTTGATCAGAGGTCTGTATGATTAGTATACTGTATGATTGTGATACTTAATTGATACTTATTTGATTGACATTGGAAGGTTGAAAGGTAAAATCATTTGATCTATGGTTGTCCAAGACCTTATCCACCATCCATCTTACTTTTACTAAATTAGGTTGGTCTGATTCCTGCTTGAGACAGAACGAATTGTTAAGAATTCACCAAATTCCTGAAGAAATGTTAGAAACAATTTTTTCTCTCTCTTTTCTTTCTTCTATTAGTTGTTTATTAAAATTTCTAATACAGTTCTTGTCAGCTAACCATATTCTGAAGGCTTCATAGAAAATAAAATCTGTATTGCCTATACGGTTGTGTCTTACATATTACAGTTAATGGGCATGAGAAAGAGGGAGAGAAAAGGACTTATTGTTAGAATTTTCAGTTTGAATTTCTAGCTAATTCAGTTTACTTAGATTGCAGCATTCTGGAGAAATAAATGAATACTTCAAAATCTCCATATGTCATCATCATCATTTCTATATCCATTTTTCTCCATGCTTGCATATTTTGGATAAAGCTCCTCCAGCACAGTTCCTTGCCATTTGTTGTGATCTATGGTTATCTTCTCTGTGAAGTTTAACCTCCGACGATCAGTCCACCATTTTCACTATCTTCCTTGTCTTTCTCTCCATAGATTCTTTTACCTAGAATCAGTTGACACTTCTTTGCCCAACCATTCTCCTCCATACACATCACATGTTTGCATCATTGTAGTCTTTTCCCTTACATACTCCATCTGATTCCTCTCACATGGGGCTGGGAACTGGGGGTGCAAGTGCACTTCCTAATATATTTTGGAGAGGCAAAATCAAAATTTCCACCCCTACTGGTTTTTCTCAGATTTAGAAAAGAGTGCATCAAAAGTGATCTGTAAAAAGTAGCTTGAAGGTAGGTTTCTTCTTAAAGAACAAAGAACAAAAATTGATAAACAAACAATGTTTATAAAAATTTTGAACCTGGGTTTGTACCTTCTAAGCAAATTCCTTTCCAACCCTCTCACATCCTCCACATTCAATGCCCATGTTTTGCTGCCATGTAATATCACACTTCATACACAATCATTGTACAATATAATAATTTCTGCCTTTCACTCAGAGGCAGAAGCTCTCTGTTGCCAGTAGGGCCTCTATGAATCTAATACCTTGTATCTCTGAGAAGCTACAGTTATTGCTATTTTTATCTTTTGGCAGAATTGTTAGTGTTGGGAAACACACTTTGTCATCTCTTTCTGGTTCTTTATGTTCTGAGTTCAAATTTCACCTGTCAACTTTGCATTTCATCCTTTGGGGGTTAATAAAATACCCCACCTCCTAAAATTGCTGACCTTGAAACAACAGGTTAGTGGCACTTTCTCCAGCTCTTTACAATCTGAGTTCATGTTCAACCGAGGTTGACTTTTGGGGGTCAATAAAATAAGGTACCAGTCAAGTACTGAGGCAAATTCAATTGGTTCTTCCCTCCCATTAAAACTGCTAGCCTTGTATCAAGATTTGAAAGAATTGTTGTTGCTATTGCTGCTGCTGCACCATTCATATACCAGGGGCAGATTAGATCAAATACATCCCACCCTCAGAACTTGTGGTTTTGTGTCTATGATAGGAATTATTATCATTATTAATTAATTTATTTATTTATTAATATATTTATTTATTCATTTAATTATTTATCTATTTAGTTGTGTTAATTTTTATTATATGCCAATATTGACTGTAGAGTTGAAATCGGTTACCTCATGTTACATCTCTGGGGTTTCTATCTGATTCAAGTGCACTGAAAGAAACACCTGGGTAGATCAGCTGGTGCACACACACACACACACAGAGTTGTACTTCTTTGGTGAGTAGCCAAATTTTCTACCTTAGCACTTAGAGGAAAGTTCATAACACTATACTACCTTTTTTTTTTTTTTAGCTCTACAATCATCTGCGCTTACTCTACACAGCACCAAACTGTGTTGGTCTAGGTGTGTATATACATATAATAATGAAATGTGTTTTGGGTTAATATTCTCAAGTGTTTCTTGTAGTTGAGCATAAACTATATTTTCTTAAAGTCTTGTGTGTGAGTTATTATACGAATATGTGTGTGTGTATGTATGTTGTGCTTTATATTCATATTCACATACAATTAAACATACACAGAAGATAGTCATGTACTTATGTATATATTTGCTTCGTGATAGAAGTAAAATTAGTAGTATTTGTAAGTTTATATTTCTCAGTATTTTGGGATGTTATATAAGTATATATAGGCACTTACATGTATTACACAACTAGGTTAAGATTCATGGAGACACTTATATGATATATTTCATTGTACTATATATGTGGGTTTATATATTTACATGAATATGCATTATCTATCATATATTTTTTTACTGGCTGCAATCCAATGACTGTAGCAATGCTTATGGTTGTACAGCTTTAAAGAGTTTACTGCCTATACTTATTCCAGTCGGATACTTATTTTATTGATTTCTGTTCGTTAAACTGCTTAGTTTCGGGAAATATGGATCATCATCATGTTTTAAAGTCTGCTTTTCCATGCTCACAAGTGTCAGGTGGAAAAAATTGTGCTTCTCAACTACTTTGTTTGGAATTCGGTCTCCACTTCCAGTCCTGTCCTCTTGGGCATGTGTCTTCTACTCTAAGACCCAGGTTGACTAAAACCTTATAAGTGGATCTGGGGTAAATGGAAACTGAAAGTAGCCTGTCATATCTATCTACCCCAGGTCAACTAAAGCCATGTGAGTGGATTTGGTAGATGGAATCTGCAAGAAGTTCATCATACATATGTGTATGTGTGTGTGTACATGTGTGCACATATATACATGTATGTATGTGTGTGTGTGTTTGTATTTACCTATCTTGATATCTTCAGTCATGAATGACCATGGGATTGCTCCTAGAAAGTTACTCTCCAAGGCACAAGTCTGGGCAAGTTTGTGTGTACAAGTCCAGCATTTACCCATACATACCAGCCTTTCCTCTCCATGCCACTGATGTTATCCAAGGGAAAGGCAAGGGCCAATACAGCTTGGCACAGTGACATCACAATTCATTTCTACAGCTGAATGAACTGGAGCAATGTGAAATAAAATGTCTTGCTTAAGAACACAACACACAGCCTGGTCCGGAAATTGAACTCCCATCCACGATAGTAAGTCTAGTACTCTAACCACTAAATCATGTGCCTTCACTGTCTTGAAATTACATGACACACATTATTTATAATTGAACATCACCATCACATAAGTAGTCTCTTCTTTGCCTCCAGTCTTTTGTGAAAACATCTTTCAGTGGGGGAAATATTACCTTGCCAGAAAACTGGTGATGGTTGGCAACAGGAAAAGCATCTGGTCATAGGAAATCTACCTCAAAAGAATTCTGCCTGACTCATGAAACCATGGAAAATGGACATTGAAACCAGTACATATTTCTCAACAATAACCTTGTTGGATGTTTGAGCTCAGAAAAGAGATTCACCAATGTGCCAATCAATAATTTGCTTAATTTTCAAATTGTGAACTGTGTGGTGTAAGTGCGCTTGTCTTTTGCAAACTTATATTGCGAAGACCTGTTGAGGCAAGTGAAATTGAAATCAAATTTGATGACTGGCACCCATGCTAGCAGGGTGCAAAGAGCACCATACGAGTGTGATCATCGACAGAGCGGCTAACTGGCTTCCGTGCCAGTGGCACATAAAAGGCACCATTCGAGCGTGATCATTACCAGCGTCGCCTCACTGGCACATGTAAAAACATTCGAGCAAGGTCATTGCCAGTACCACCTGACTGGCCCCTGTGCCGGTGGCATGTAAAAGCACCCACTATACTCTCGGAGTGGTTGGCGTTAGGAAGGGCATCCAGCTGTAGAAACTCTGCTAGATCAAGATTGGAGCCTTGTGCAGCCATCCGGTTCGCCAGCCCTCAGTCAAATCGTCCAACCCAAGTTAGCATGGAAAGCAGATGTTAAACGATGATGATGGTGATGATATTCCAATCAATGTAGGTTTTGGAAGTTTATTCTGTGCATTATTTAACCATGTGCAGAAAGCTCTTATCTTTTGTTTGTTTCAAAGGGAAAAAATTGTCCCTGAAATTATGCTATTGTAACAACAACAAAATAACCCCAATTTGATATCTAATTTTGGCATACTGTGACAAATATAGGTCAGTAAGGAATGTAGCTGAATTAATTAATCTCAGCACTTGATGAATACTTTTATTATTGACTCCAGAGAAATGAAAAGCAAAGATAACCTTTGCAGAATTTGAACTCAGACCATTATTATCTTCATTGTCATTTTATGCCCGCGTTTCATAATGTCATGGATTGGTCAGATTATAACAGTCTGAGTCATTTCTTACTGGGAGCCACTACTTCTAGACACTGGTGCTGTGCTCTTATGTGTCTTTTGGCTTGGTCTCTACAGCTGGATGCCCTTCCTAGTGTATTGGGTGCACTTTTTCTTGTGGCACCAGTGCTAGAAAAGTTGAAAAATCCATGATGTGACAGGATCAAAAGACTTCAGAACTATATACTTTGTTCATTTGCCAATCACTTTGCAATGTGTGCTTAGATGCATTTCTATGGCACCAGTGCTAGGGAGATTGCCTTGCTTACCAATCACTTTAAAAGGAATATAATGAGGCAGGGCATGCTTTCTTTCATGGTTCCAGCACAGAAGGAGATGGGTGCTTTGTACACAGTAAATGTAGAGAATAGTCAGCAACCTAAGAGGAGTAGACTGAAAACAAGAATCAAAGGGAGAGTGATGACTGCAGAAAGGCCAGGAATGGATGGGTAAGAAGAAAGAGTGTAAGTGTGGAGAGTCGATAAGCTTAGCCATGTACATTTGCTCAGGTGACTGAAGAGAAGAATCAGAGAGAGTGCAATGACACCAAGAGAACTAAAATGGATGGATATAAAAACCAAAAGTATGATAGAAAAAGGCAAAGATATTTGGGGTTAGAATCAAGAGACAACTTATTGGTAATAGCAGAAGTGGACAAAGTTAAAGGTAGGTGATAGGTGGTAGTAGAACATACATCATCATTGTTATCACTATCATTGTCATCAACACTGGCATGGGTTGGACTGTTTGACATGATCTGACAAATCAGAGGACTGAGTTGAGCTCCAATGTTTGTTGCTTTAACAGGACATCTATAGATGGATGCCCTTCCTAACTTGATTATATATATATATATATATATATATATATGATTGTGGTCATACTATGGTTCTTTCTTAGAAGGTAGCACCGTAGTATGGCCAGCAATTGAAACCAGTTAAGACACAAGGAGCAGATGTACCTAAATAATAGAAGGCATTTGTCAGGAGCCCCACATCATCCCTGATCAAGCAGATCTATGACCAAAGGTGTTTTAATCACAATCATCTTGACTATTTCTTATTATCCAAAGTATTTTTCTTTTTTTTTCGTTGAGAACACCAAAAAGGAGACAGCAAGTGTGAGTTGACAGGGATATGGCTGTTATTTCTAGCATATCAAGCTACTGCATATACTTCTTTATTGCTTCATGCTATGCCTGGTTCATAACTTTCCTTCATATCTATTCATTCCTTGTCTTTGATATTTCTTTAGAAAACGTTATTTATTTTTCCTAATATCCAAATTATACTGATGCATATATATTTTGCTGCTTTTTCTGTTAGTTTAGATAATGTAGAAGATTCTTAGTTTTATTGGCAAGAACCTCTCTGGGTGTGCCAGATCCATAACAAAATGCACCCAATCCATGCTGTAATGTGGTTAGTGATAGGAAGAACAGGAGGATATTTTCCAACTAAGAAAACCAATTCAAAAGTAACATATACAACAGAATTAGCTAATTATTTCCCCCTCTTTTTGTTTGTACCAATTAAAGAAGCACTTCAGTGGTTGGTGAGATATGTGAAACTCATCTGATCCATGTCAGCTGGTGGAGGTATATGGCCTAGTGGTTAGGTTGTTGGACTCATGATCATAAGATTGTGGTTTCGATTCTTGAACCTGGTGATGTGCTGTGTTCTTGAGCAAAACATTTCATTTCATGTTGTTCCAGTCCACTCAGCATGCAAAAATGAGTAAATTCTGTGATGGACTGGTGTCTCATCCAGCTGTGGAATATATACATCATGAAACTGGGAAACTGGTCCTTGTGGGTCAGCATGACTTAAGAAGATAACTTTGCTTTTTACTTTATATGTCAGTTGGGATAAATGTAAAATGATTTCTTTTTTTTGTTGTATTTTTATTCTTATACAGTTGATGAAACATCTTTTATCCTTCTTTTATATTTTACTTGTTTCAGTCATTAGACTGCAGCTATGCTGGGGCACTGCCTTGAAGAATTTTTAGCCAAATGAATCGACTCCAATTCTTATATTTTTTTTAAGCTTGGTACTTATTCTATCAATCTCTTTTGCTGAACTACTAAGTTACAGGGATGTAAACACACCAACACCGATTGTCAAGCAGTGGTAGAGACAAACACACGTACAAAGACACACACACACATATGTATATATATATATACATATATATGGGCTTCTTTCAGTTTCCATCTACCAAATCCACTCATGAGGCTTTGGTTGGCTCAAGGTTATAGTAGAAGACACTTGCCCAAGGTGCCACACAGTGGGACTGAACCTGGAACCATGTGGTTGGGAAGCAAGCTTCATACCACACAGCCACATATACATGTAGCAATAATATTCATAAATAGTGGGAAAATGATTTAGTGAAAATGATTTCCTGTTAAGGAATTTTCTACTCCTTACCAAGGTGAACTTCTCAACTGTTGTTTTGTGGAACCCATTGTTTTTATCTTTTTTTCTATCTCTCTTTTATTCTCTCTTGGAAGTTCAACAGATGAGCCGGAAAAGATGTATTACTTGCATTTTGTTTCTTTCTATCTTTCTTTTTTTAAAAAAAAAAAAAATACTGATAACACCTGAGATGCCATCTACAAATAAGTCACGTATGTATGTGTGTGTTTGTGTGAGTCTTTGAGTAATTCCTCTCTAAGCCATATTAATTTTGCTTCACTGCTAACAGATAGATAACTAGAGATAAGTAAACATGAAGAAACACACACACACACACACACTGTTCTGTTACTTACACATACATTTTCAGAGATTTGTTAAATAGCATATATTGCAAAACGCCATCAGTAACTATCTCTTGTATAGTAATAAACACTAAACTGCATACACACAGAACACACACACACTTTAAGACTGTGAACACATATATCAGTAAATACATAGTGAACGTTCATAAGTAAATACATATACATAACCACACCCACATCGTATAGTAATTGAAAACATACACAGCCATACACACACAACCACACCCTTCCATTTAATAATTCTAATTCTCCAGCTTACACATACCACTCCCTTTCGAATCTACTAATATTAAACATACATATGTACACCCAGAAATACATCCTCAAACATTGCTATTTAACATAAATGTTGCTACCCAATATAATATGTACTTTTTTCTAGAATTTTTTAACCCTTTAGCTTGCAGATTACTGACAAATGTAATGCTTATATATTCACATTGTTTTGAATTTATTATGAATTATCTCATTACTTCAAGATTTTGATGATGTGACTAATGACATTGTATGGTAAGTGTGAGAGACTAGATCTAGCCAGTTTGATTTTAAAAAAAACAGTTAAAATATTTGGGCCAGATATGGCCTGTTTAAATGCTAAAGGGTTAAGCTAAAAATTACCAGTGTACATTATACATGAGTACTAGACCTTTATCCATTTACCAGTTCTAAGCATGTGGTCACATTTTGAATGGTGTAAGTTATATTAATCTCTTTATTGCCTGCAGGGGGCAAAACACAGAGGGAACAAACAAGGACAGACAAAGAGATTAAGTCGATTACATTGACTCCAGTGTGTAACTGGTACTTATTTAATCAATGCCGAAAGGATGAAAAGCAAAGTCGACCTCGGCGGAATTTGAACTCAGAACGTAAAGACAGATGAAATACCTATTTCTTTATTACCCACAAGGGGCTATACACAGAGGGGACAAACAAAGACAGACATAGGTATTAAGTCGATTACATCGACTCCAGTGCGTAACTGGTACTTAATTTATCGAGCCTGAAAGGATGAAAGGCAAAGTTGAGCTTGGCGGAATTTGAACTCAGAACGTAGTGGCAGACGAAATACTGTTAAGCATTTCGCTTGGCATTCTAACATTTCTACCAGCCCGCTGCCTTAATGGTATAAATTATATATACTGTCCAAACTAATTTATGTGTATTGTTGAGTTTAAATAATTTGAAAAATATATCTGAATTTAGGCACAATGCTAGTACTATTGAGAGGGAGGGGATAGTTAGTTACACTGTAAGGCAGGTTTTAGGATGCTTGTGTGTGAAGTGCACTGCTGCATGGCAGTGAGGTGTGTATCTGAAATGTAGGGTAGCTGCAAAGATTAGAAAGAAGTGAGGTGAGTATGGTTTGCTAGATGTATCTACCATGTTAGTGAAGATTAACAGCAAAGTGTAAATGATCTGAGAGAAGTAATAAAGCTGGAGATGACAGAAGACTGTCAACTGGTGATATGCAGTACTGTAGAAAACCCAACCTCCTATGCAAGCTTGGCAGAATGCTCATAGTGTATATCCCCTCTTGTGTTATACCTATTCTATGCCATTGCATCTCCCCACCACCTTTTCTGCTATCTACAGTATCTATTATATAGCCTCTCTTTTCCATCATCTTTTTCCTTACTTGGTGTACCATGCCACCCATAATTGAGTGGAAAGCACTTGGTCTGTACATATTGAATACCCCTATCTTTATTCTGGTTACCACACTCTTGGAACATCTGCCCCCACTGCTGATTAGGTCACCAAGCTAACAAAAATTATCGTCTCTCTAAAGGAGACTATGGCAGCAGTACTGGATATTAATAGTTATCGCCAAGCTAAGATGGCAGTCCAGGAAAATAGGATGAATGCTGCTGCTGTTGATTAGCTCCAAGAGACCATTACCTCTAGCTAGCTATGTGACACACGAACCTGTGTCCATTAGGAGAGGTCAGCTGCTTCGCCTTGCTGGTCTGGCATCCACAGACTAGTTTCGGGGTATTTGTCCCTTATGGCCTCTTGGAGCTAATCAATGGCAGCATTTGTCCTATTTTCCTGGACTGCTATGTTAGCTTGGCGATAACTATTAATATCCAGTACCGCTGCCGTAGTCTCCTTTAAAGAGATTTAGAAATATTAATATTTCTATTTTTGAAAACCAGTGGATGTATTCCACTGAATTTAGGTAAATAATCCTTCGAACAGAGGGTCAGCAGCAGTGCCTGCTGGATTCAGCTGCTCTACATGGATATGGGGCAAATACCCCGAAACTAGTCTGTAGATGCCAGACCAGCAAGGGGAAGTGGCTGACCTCCCCTGTTCGAAGGTTACAATGGACACAGGTTCATGTGTCACATAGCTAGCTAGAAGCGATGGCCTCTTGGAGCTAATCAACAGCAGCATTTGTCCTATTTTCCTTGACTGCCATGTTAGCTTGGCGATAACTATCAATATCCAGTACCACTGCTGAAATCTCCTAGAGACTTAGAAATATTAATATTTCTATTTGATATATATATATATATATATCGTGGCCGATGCCAGCGTCGCCTCGACTGGCTTCCGTGCCGGTGGCACGTAAAATAGACCAATCCGACCTGGCACCTGTGCAGGTGGCACGTAAAAAGCACCCACTACACTCACGGAGTGGTTGGCGTTAGGAAGGGCATCCAGCTGTAGAAACATTGCCAGATAAGACTGGAGCCTGGTGCAGCCTTCTGGCTTCCCAGATCCCTGGTCAAACCGTCCAACCCATGCTAGCATGGAGAACGGACGTTAAACGATGATGATGATATGTATACACACACACACATGCATATCATCATCATTTAACATCTGTTGTCCATACTGGCATGGGTTGGACGGTTTGACACACTCATATGTAAATGTCAAAAGATGAAAATGAGTGCTCAACACTGCATTGGTGGATAGAATTTCTTTATTTGTGTATTAAGGCTACTATTGGTTTCATGTTAAGAAAAATATCTTAATATCTTAATTTTTCAAGCTTATCACATGGATGAATGGGGCTTGTCTCCATATTGGATAAAAACACCTACACACACACACATCGTTTATTCTTGTTTACAGTCAGTGAACTGTGGACATGCTGGAGCACCACCTTGGAGCATTTTAATTTGAAGGAATTGACTCCAGTAGTTATTCATTTTTTTAAATTCCTGATACTTGTTTTATCAGTCTCTTATACTGAACTGCTGTTATGGGGATGTAAACAAACCAACATTGGTCGTCAAGTGGTGATGGAGGACAAACACACACACATACACTTATAATGGGTGACTTTCTGTTTCCATCTACCAAATCCACTCACAAGGTTTTGGTTGACCCTGGGCTATAGTAGAACACATTTGCCCAAGGTGCCATGCAGTCGGACTGAACCTGGAGCAGTGTGGCGGGGAAGCATGCTTTTAACCATACTACCACACCAGCGCCCATGTTACACACACACACACGCACACATACTCACACACCCTTTCACACATTGCAATACTAAAAACCAGTGTCAGTCTGCTACTATTTTTACTATTACCATGGTAACAGAAACACTGAAGCGTGTTTACTCAAAACTGGCTTGTTCATCCAAAGAGGGAGAGAGAGAGAGAGAGAGAATAGATGGGTGAAGAAAATGTAAACACACTGACACATACATATATCTATGTGGATATGAGTGTGTGGATGTGTGTTTGTGTATGGATGTGTGTGTGTGTGTGTGTGTGTAGATAGCCACATAGACAACCATGCCAACAATTTTTTTTTTAGATGAATTAATGAGAAAGAAAAGAAACAGAAAACTTAACTTTTCTTGTATTAAATTGTGGTTTCTTTTCTTTCAACACATTTAGAACATGATCCTAAGATATAGATATATCTTTGTATATGTGTGTGTGCGTGCACGTGCATGTGTTGTGTGTGTGTGTGTGTGTAAATACTGAGATACATACATGCTTACTTTTGCGTGTTTGTGTAACTTTTTATGGATGTGTATTTGTACAGATATATATATATTTATATGTACGTGTCTATATATGTGTTGGTGTGTGTATCTATATATGTATGTGTGCATATGAATACACATACACACACACATTCTCACAGACCTGTTTGTATTTACATTTATGCATGTGTGTACGTATTTTTTCCTTGGAATTTTTTTAACCCTTTTACTGCAGTAAGCAGATACATCCACTCAAAATTTCATTACTCTTAACTGCAGAAAGCAGCTTTTAATATACCAATCTATCTTTTTGTTGAGGAATGTCATGTCTGAAACTATTTTTTGTTGGGATATGTCAAGTTTATTGCGGCAACGGAACTTGCAGAAAATACCAATTCTATTTTGGGTAGATATTTAACATCATTACTGGAATCACCATGGAATTTAATTTTGCAGTGGAAGGGTTAAATCTTTTTGCAGAATTGAAGCAGGTCATTATCAAAGTGACAAGGCTTTTTTTGTATGAGTTAAGACAGTTCAAGGGATTTGTGAATATGCTGAGTTAATGTGTGTAAGTATGTAGGTGTACACAATTGCACTTATGTGGTGGGCATATATATCTGATTCATACACACAGTTGTTTACTTACTCTTTATGTAAGGCATGGCTGTGTGCTAAGAAGCTTGCTTCCCACCATATGGTTCAGGGTTCAGTCCCATTGCTTGGCACCTTGGGCAAGTGTCTTTTACTAAAGCCTTAGGCCAATCAAAGCCTTGTGAGTGGATTTGGTAGATGGACAGTTAAAGAAAGCCATTTTATATATGTGTATATGTAATATATATATATATATATATATATATATATATATGTATAATTATGTGCATCTTTGTGTCTATGTTTGTCTTCCCCTTCCTCACCACCACCACTTGACAACTGGTACTGGCATGTTAATGTCCCTGTAACTTAATGGTTCAGTTAAAAAAACTGATAGAATAAGTACTGGGCTTCAGAAAAATAAGTACATTCGGCTAAAAGTTCTTCGAGGGAGTGCTACAGCATGGTCACACTCTAATGCCTGAAACAAATAAAAGATAATAGATATAGGATTGTTTACACCATTTTAGGAAACTCAAATAGAGAACCTTTGGAATATTTTACGAATTTTCTCAGTGTCATTAATTAGATTTAAAGGATGCGAGTCCATTTGCTTTGTTCTTTCTTGGAAAAGCCTGCACTTCTAGGCTTTCATGCAAATCTGTTGTTACATATCACAGTTACATATCATATGATGACAGATAGAGATGAGATTCTGTAGGGCTTATATATAGGCTTTAAGTTTTGCATTGGTTTACCATAGATCTCTTTTAACACAAGACAAGATATACCCAATCACTGGGCAGCTGGCCTCTATAACAAACAACAGGACAAGGAATACAGCTGTTTTCTTTGTGTTAGAGGGCTGTTTTCACTAGAATGTTTTGCCACTATTCCTCATTTTTAAAGGTACACATACATTCTGGTTCTGGTGTGCTTTTTGCATAGCCATCCACACAATTGTTTCTGCTATTGTAATCTTTACTATTGTCTTGGCAGCAATGCCTCATGTAATACCCTCTTCACTGGTGTAGACACATTCAGTATAGCCTATTATAATATGAGGCACCCATATTTCTTTTATAGATGTCCATGTATATTCATCAAGGTGGGATGTGATGTATTTGTTAATGCTGATGATATTCTCTACCTTGCATCCCCAAGCTGCTGTTTAAGTTGGTTAGTCCAGCTAGCTGGGATCAGGTGGAACAGTTACCCTCTGTGTACCTATTCAAGAGTTTTTGCTCTTAATATATTTTTATTCGTGGTTACATATGTGCATGTGTGTGCATGAATATATGTGTTTCTAGGTAGGTAGTTAGGTAGGTTGATAGATAGATTGATTGATTGATGGATGGATGGATGGGTAGAAAGATAGGTAAGTAGTTGGGTAGATAGGTGTGTAGATAGATAGGTGGGTGGGTAGGAACATAAGTAGGTAGATAAGTGGGTAGAAAGACAAGTAGTTGGGTAGATAGGTGTGAAGATAGATAAGTTGATAAATAGGTGGGTAAATGGATAGATAGATAGATAGACTGACTGATAGATACAGAAACTGGAATTCATTCCACAAAACTATATTTACATGCAAATTTAACTTTGCAAATGAAAAGTGGCAATAAGATAATTGCTAAAATATTTAAATGATATCTGATCTGATGAGACGGTAAATAAAGGATAGTGAAGTTTATACTTTGCTGATGTGGTCATGAGACTAAAACATGGGCAGAGTTGTCTCTCATACAAGCCAAACATAATTAAAATAATATTAGGTATGGACTAATATTGTTTCCTTTTTTCTTTTTATCACACTGCTGAAGGTACACATTAAGTACTTTTCAAATTGTAGGTAGGAGGTGTGTTGGTAGGTATTTTTTTTTTACTGCATGAATTCTGAAGTTAGCTTTTTTAATTCTCACAAAGTAATACTATATTGACTGTTTGTTTTCATGCAAATGGCAACTCTGAATTTTTGAAAATGCTTAGCTATTAAAACTGAAATGTCTGTCAGTTTATCACCCAAAGTAATTTTCTGTTCTACTTTTAGGCAAATATTACCTTTTTCTGGTTTTCTGTCCACACCCTTCCTGTTTCAGAAAAATCAATGTAAAATGTCAAAATTTACATACATTTTGTTCATTCATTTTCTTTTTGTCATTACTTTTCTATGCTAACATGGGTTAGATGACTACATATTATCAAGGCATTGCTTTTACAGCTGGATGCCTTTGCTGTCACTAATCCTGAACTATTTTTCAAGTAAGGGAGTTTTTTCATTCCCCTTGACTCAGATAATACTGAGCTACAAAACAATCAGTTAGTTCATAGGGACAACAGAGAACATTGTCATAGTAATTTTTCATGCAGTCACAAAATGTAAACATTCATACAATCATACACATTCATGTACATACATATATATATTTATCTAGCAGTTAGAGTGTTGGTCTCCAGATCATAAGGTCATGGGTTCAATTCTGGTACTGGGGGTGGGGTCCTTGAGCAAGCCGCATTATTTCACATTTCCAGTCTTAGCAGTTAAAATTAAGTGCCCAGCAGCTACTGAAGCAGCCCCACTCTCCCTCCAGCTGTCAGACTTTTGATGATTTACTGGTTCAAGAGAGAATGTCTACCACTAGTCACAACTAAATAGACCTCTAAAACAAATAATAAAAGCATGGTACACACTACTCAGTCATAGTTGTGTCTGAGTGATAGCTAAGCTTAAGCTTTACATACATGCATATTATATATATATATATATATATATATATATATATATATATATATATATATATATATATATAGGATCTTTTCATTTGTGAAGCCAGTTTTTCCAAATTTTTCCTACTGAACCAAACAATTTGAAACTTCGTATACTGGTAGAATGTGTCAAAAGTAAACTTAATTGTAAACCAGAATGAAAACGGAATTGTAACTTCTAAGTTTAACATTGTTTAATAATTAGAATTTTAACCAATGGTATTCCGTCTTTCGGCTTCATATTATTTACTCCGTCTCGACCACCAATTTGGTGACGTAGTAAACATATGGTATGTAAACAAATGTACACAAAACAATAACGATGAAATTTTTTACTCGGTGTATATGTATATGTATGAATGTATGTATGTATGTATGTGTGTATGTATCTATGTATGTGTGTGTGTGTGTATGTATGTGTGTGTATGTATGTATGGCCGATTCGGTGTTTAGTTTTTTCGAGTGAATACTCGGTATATGTGTATCTGTATGTATGTGTGTGCATGTGTGTGTGTGTATGTATCTATGTATGTGTATGTGTGTGTGTGTGTGTGTGTGTGTGTGTGTCACACATGTATGTATGGCCGATTCAGTGTTTAGTTTTTTCGAGTGAATACTCGGTGTATGTGTATCTGTATGTATGTGTGTGTGTGTGTATGTATCTCTACGTCACAAAACTGCTTTCTACGTCACACTAACAGAATGCAGTAACATATTAAATATGAAAACAAGCAATCTCATTGGTTAAAATTCACAGTTTTAATCTACGATTAAAGTCATAAAATAGATTTTTCTCAAATAAACTAGTTCCAACCTGTGTCTTGTTTTGAAACACTGTACCAGCATACGAAGTTTCAAATTATTTAGTTAAGTAGAAAGATCTGGGCTCCTGGCCACACAATTGAAAAGATCCATATATATATATATATATATATATATATATATATATATATATATAGAGAGAGAGAGGAGAGAGAGAGAGAGAGACGTGTGTGTGTCAGTTAATTCAGGGTTCCTTTCAAGTTTATGTTCTTCATATAGTGTCTGAACTTTACATTTTAAAAGTTTTTTTTTTCCTTTTAATTATAAGAGATAATGTGGTGTCATAGCCCATGTGGACCCTCATAAAGTGGAAAAGTTCAATGCAGTTTGTTCAGTTTGAACTCTGGAGGCTTGTAGAAAAAAAAATGTAGTTTAGGAGGTTGTTTCTAAAAAATAACTGTTTTCTGGCAACAATTATTGGGTGAAGTGTTTTAACTCAAGGTTTAGTGAGTGAGATGTTACTACTGATGAAATCTGGAGAGGCTTAGGCATCATGTGGTCTTGAACACAGGTGATAAGCAGCTTGCTTGTGCAGAAGAGCAGAAACTGCTAGATTCCTGTAGTATAAAACGCAGATAGAAGCAACAACATATCTGTGAGTGAGCTGTAAATATAAATTATAAGAAAGATTTAGCAGTATGGTAGTGTGACATTAGAGAGTTGTCATTGTCTATCACAGTGCTCCGCAACTGGTATACTGTGACACACTGGTGTGACAGGAGATGATGTGGGAGGCACATGGCCTATAGGTTAAAGCAGTGGCCTCGCAGTCAAGGGATCGCAGGTTCGAATCTCAGACCGGGCGATGTGTGAGTTTATGAGCGAAACACCTAAGCTCCACGCAGCTCCGACAGAAGGTAATGGCAAACATCTGCTGACTCTTTCACCATAACTTTCTCTCACTCTTTCTTCCTGCATCTTGCGGCTCACCTGCGACTGACTGGCGTCCCGTCCAGGTGGGGAACCTATATGCCAATGAAACCAGGAAACCAGCCCTATGCACCAGGCGTGGTTCGAGAAGGAACAAACAAACAGGAGATGATGCTAGGTGTGCCACAGTGTAACCTGAATATAATTTTTTTCCATATACTTTTAGTTATATCTTTAGTTCAGATGTGCTGCTGAATTTTGAAAAGAATATAAGTGTACCGCAATTGAAAAAAATGGTTGCAGAACACTGGTCTATCATGTTGTAATTGCAGAAAGTGATGGCATTTTAGGCCAAATACTGCACTTCGGTTATTCTTTTATTCTCTTATTTGTTTCAGTCATTTGACTACGGCCATGCTGGAGCACTGCCTTCAGGGGCTTTAGTTGAACAGATTGACCCCAGGACTTCTTTAATAAGCCTAGTACTTATTCTGTCATTTCTTTTTTTTTTCTTGCTGAACCGTTGAAGTTACAGGGATGTAAACACACCAACACTGGTTGTCAAGCAGTGATGATGGGGCCAAACAGACACAAAGACACACATGCGCATTTATATATATATATATATATATATATATATATATACCGGAGTAAACACATAAATGTGAAACAAGGTGGAAAAAAGAGTACTCAAATACCAGTGGTAGAGTAATATGCTTTATTTTAAGCAGCAGAAAATTCAACAAAATCTGTTACTCTGAGTTTCTCGTTGCCGTTCATCAGACAGTTTTTGCTAGAATGGAACTGATATATCAATTCAATCTAGACTCTTACAAACGCTACACCTTTAAAAAGAAATGGACTTGTTTGATTGGCCCTTTAGAAAAAAACCGTCAATCTTCGAGCGATAAACAAAAAGGTCAAAAATATATGTATATATATATATAAAAAAGCTTATAAAAATTATAAAATCCGAGGAAAAAACCTTACATTGAATAAAATACATATTGACATTAATGAAGAAAGTATAAATTAATTCATAGGAATTAAACCTGTTATAAATATTACACTGCAATACATATTTTTATTAAAATGTGCATATATATATCAACATACACAAAAAGGATGCGCGCCAGAAAATTCATTTAAAACAAGATTTTATTCTCATAAAAATTCATTTAAATACCCAGAGAATAGGAAGAAGACCAGCCTAGCAAAATATGTCTGGGAACTAAAAGAAAAGGAAGCCCCACCTTTCAACGTGACATGGAGCATTCTGGACAGGGCGGCACCATACAGGCATGGAGCTTACAAAAATAATTTCAAGTGCAAACTTTGTCTATTAGAAAAAATGTACATATTATTCAAAGACAATAATTCTTTGAATCAAAGAAGTGAGCTAATGAACTTATGTAGGCACGCGGCTAAATTTAAAATGTCGAAATAAGAAAAAATTATGTATACAATCTGTGTAACGGCGTTATTGGCATAATAGAAATATTAAAATTACTAAGTCTCTCTAAAAGAGATTACGGCAGCGTTACTGGAAATTAATAGTTATCGCCATATTAATGAGGCTTTGGTCGGCCTGGGGCTATAGTAGAAGATACTTGCCTGAGATGCCATGCAGTGGGACTGAACCTGAAACCATGTGGTTAAAAAGCAAGCTTCTTACCACACAACCATATCTCTGCCTCTTTCTATCTTTTATCTTTTACTCATTTCAGTCATTTGATGCAGTCATGCTGGGGCACCACCTTGAAGGGTTTTGTTGAACAAATCAACTCCTGTATTTATCTTTTTTTAAAGTCTGCTAAATTATTCTATCAATTTGTTTTTGACAAAGTGCTAAGTTATGGAGATGTAAGCAAACCCATAATTGTTGTCAAGTGAATGTGGAGGACAAACAGAATTTGAAGAAACACTCTCTTTGTCATTCACACACACACACACACACACGTGTGCGTGGCAGGAGATCTTTTCAGTTTCCTTCTATCAGATTCATTCACAATGCTTTGGTTGTCCTGAAGATATAATAGAAAACACTTGTCTAAGGACCTGCACTGTAGGACTGAACACAAGATCACAAGGTTGGGAAGCAAGCTTCCTACATAGCTATGCCTGCATCTGTTATGCTAACGATTCTTCAATAACTCAGCAATTTCTGTCTCTTATGTTCTCTCACTGGTTTCAAGTTACTGTATAGTGTGGCCATTCTGGTGCAATACTTTCAAGCATATCTAATTGTAACAACTGCAGTACTTGACTGCTTATATTTTTTTTTATTGACCTCTATAAAGGATGAAAGCCCAAGTTGATCTTTGCTGAATTTAAACTCTGACTGTAAAGAAATGTAACCAGATATCACAAGCTATTTTACCCAACTTTTTACTCTTGTCCACACACACACGCGTGTGTGTATGCACATACACACACAAACACACACTATCATTGCTAGTCCTTCCTCCCCAGGGATCTGCTGCACCTCTCAACAAATCCTTTCCTACTAAAATTCTTCTACAGGAGGTCAAGTCAAGCATACAGCAATTGTATTAACATTACCCTCAAAAGAAAGTGGTGGGGCCCAGGCACTATGGGGTTTTTTTATTCCTTTTCCACAGACTAATTAATAAAGAATAATATACTTATGTACATGACATGTAACTTTATGATTTTATTTGCAAGCTATATGAAAGCACTTAATTACACTCTTGTAAGGAAGTGCATAGATCAGTTGTACTTGTAGATTAGTACATGATGAAATTTATATGAGTGTTTCACTGAGGTATCCTGGGGAATATTCCACAATCATCATCATCATCAGTATCTGCTTCATCATTTTGGTATCCACTTTTCCATGCTTGCACATGTCAGATAGAATTCATTGAGGCAAATTTTCTATGGTTGGACTCCTTTTCTGTTGCAAACCCTCTCTTGTTTTCATGCAAAATAGTACTATCCTGTGGCCAGATATGTTTTTACAGAAGATTGGAAATGAAAGCTACAGCTCGTTTGTGTGACAGATAATACTCATTTACATCTTGGACTTAGGAAGGGCATCCAACCATAGAAACCATACCAAATCAGACTGGAACCTGGTGCAGCTCTCTGGCTTACCAGTTCCAATCAGACCGTCTAACCCATGCCAGCATGGAAAGTGGACATTAAATTATGATGATAATGATCTATCAAATGTAGTAGTAATGTAGTAGTTCATCAAAAGTGACTGATAAAATAAGTACTTCAAAAATGTAAATGCAGGGGTTGATCTGTTCAATTGAAACAGTTCAAGGCAGGGCCTCGGCATGACTGTAGTCCAATGACTGAAACAAGTAAAGGATAAAAGGATAAAACGTGAGGAAGAGGATAAATCAGCATCTGCATGGTGAATGTGAAGAAGGGGACATTTGTAAAATGCCATTTGGTGAAAGGGAGAGCTGAGCTGCAAAAGGATGAGAATTGAAAACCACTGGTTCTTTGTGTCCTTCCTCTTTCTAAGATAGTCGAGTGTGATTTGAGAAAGGTTTGGTTTCTGTTTTTAGCAGGTCAAGTGACCACATAAAAGTCCTTTATCAGTTCAGCTGTATGTTGTGTTAAGGTTAAGGATTATGTAGAGAGCAGTGTTTCAGGCAGATCCTATTTTTCTCTTAATATTTCTACTAAAAGGCATTGCATCAAAGAGTGAATCTCTTCATTCTATGATACAACAACTGTGTTATTTACAGCCTGATTTGTGCTGCCACTGTCTTTAGCATACCACTTTTAGTGATTACACTGTGCTACACGATTTTGTCCATGGCTAGCAACTGTTATTTCCTGTTTGCTTACCCTTAGAAAGTATGAAAAATCGCTAATATTTACTCCAAACTTTTGTTACAATTTATTAAAACCCCAAAGAATCCCTCTCAACACAAAGCTATGATGCTCCCCCATTACTCCTTCTCATGATCAGAGATGCACATACTGTCAGCCACTAAGGGACATGCTCAAATGATTAAAGTCAAGCAACTGATAAGCAAATCTATGGTATTAACCCATTCGTTACCAACCTGGCTGAACCCGGCTCTGGCTCTGTAGTACAAATGTTTTGTTTTCATAAGTTTTGAATTAAAATTTTCCATCAAACATTAGTCACAAGTTATGTTCCTAACTCTAGCTTAATGATAACTAAGTTATTTTACTAAATTCTTTGTTATATTTAAAATAATTAAAAGAAACTCAGAGCATCTCTAAATAAATACGGTAACGAAAAGGTTAAACAGAATAGTTGCTATAACGATATTTCTGTGTCAACAACTCAGCACTGAATCTATTTGAAAAGTAATGGAAAATAGGTCAGTTTGAAAAGCAAAGTTTGAAGGGAATAATAGTCATTTCCTTTGATTTCTAGATAGAAGCAAATAGGAAATAACTCTTACTGGCCCAAGACAAAAATAATAATAAAAGAAAATTTAGTTTTGCAATGTTATCCTTATGGCTGACATAAAGACATCACTACATTCTTGCTTAATTTGCCAGAAATATTTACCAAATCCTCCTCGTATCATACTCGATCTACTTAAAAAATGGCATGGTTACAGGGGATTGTTTGTCTTATCCTTTTTAACCCTTCTGTTACCATATTTCTGTTGAAATACACTGCTTTTGTTTCAGTTAATTCGGAATGTACCGAAGCATTTAGTAAAATATCTTTGTCATTTAATAAACTGGTGTTTGGAACAAAACATTAAAATGGAATTTTGATGGAATTTTTAAAATTTAAATCACTTTAATATAGGAAGCTGCTTGTAACATTGAACTAGGGTCAGTTTTAAGTGGGTTGGTATCAAAAGGGTCAAGGCATTGGATTTAAGGGAGATTTGGCTGCTGTTTCTATCAAGTTTGCTGTTTCTCATTTGCCTTGACCATATACAGTTATATAACAATGTAAAGTGTTGAGAGAGAGAGAGAGATGTTTATATATGCATATGTGTGTGTGTGTGTGTGTGTGTGTGTGTGTGTATATATATATATATATATATATATATTATATATATATATATATATAGAGAGAGAGAGAGAGAGAGAGAGAGAGAGAGAGCAAATGTATGTAGTGATGTTGTATGCAGCACCAGCTTGATCATTATACCGCATCTGCTGATCTGTGCACTTTTTACTACATGCCCAGATGTTAAAGATCAATATCACCAACATAGGCTCTTTCTCTCTCACTCTTCCATGCAAAACAAATTCTCTCTCCCCTCCTCTCTCTCTCCTTCTCATTGAGGGAATCAGATGAATCTCTTATAGAAGGAACATGCTGATCTTATATTACCAAAAATAATTTGTTTTGCAAATTTTAATATTTTAACTTTTTATTTTTCAGTAATTCAATATTATTATATTTATTATTTTTTTTTAATGTTTACTGTATTTTGAGCGAGGTTCTTCCTGTATAACTGTTAATGTGTGTGTGTGTGTATATGTGTATGTATGTATATGTGTGTATGTGTGTGCTCATCTGCATTATATTACTAGTCATGCTTCTCCTTACCTATTAACAAAGAAATACTTAAAATGGTTGTATGCAAATACATACATACACACATACATACATGTGTGTGTGTGTGTTTGTGTAATATATATGTGAGTATATTATGTTTGTACATATGTTCGAGTGTATGAGAACATTTCTAGATTTTTTTTCTTTAAATTTATTAAACACCAGTCCCACCTGAAATTGAACTCCTTGTGTTCTGTTTAATTTACTTTGTGGTATTTTGTTAAAGTTATACTGATGGTTGATATATACATACACACACACACACATACATATATATCTGAAACAGTACGTACAAGTCCAATCCAAATGCTGCTTTCTGTTAGCTGTGTGGTTAAGAAGTTTGCTTGTTAATCGCATTGCTTTGGGTTCAGTCACAGTACTTTGGGAAAAGGTCTTCTGCTCTAGCTCCGAGGTAATCCATATCTTGTAAATTACAAACTGTACAAAGTTCATTGTGTGTTTGAGTGCATATCTTTGTGTACCAGTGTTTACTTCTAGTGCACTTTGCATGCAAAAGCACTGAGCCATAAGTGATGAAGACACTTATAATTTCCCCGTCATTAAATTTTCTGCTGACTCTGTGCTTTTGAAGATGTGCGGAATAAGCAATTCTTTACTTGTCAAACAAGTACAGGTTGGCAACAAAAAATGTATCTCATAAGATAATGCCTCAATAATATATACTCATCTAACTCATACTAGTATGGAAAAACAGATAGGCTCTTTCTCTCTCACTCTTCCATGCAAAACACATTCTCTCTCTCTCTCCCTCTCGTTCTCATTGAGGAAATTAGAGGAATCTCTTATAGAAGAAACATGCTGATCTTATATTACCAAAAATAAATGAGTGAAAATATATATATTTTCCTTTCATCTTTGTGGGGTCAACAAAATAAACTAGTAGTTATACATCAGGGTGAATTTAATCAATTAACCTCTCTCTCTCTCTTTCACAGCATTTATAGGGTGTTAAGCACTTACAGCATGCAAATTAGGGACTCCTTCATAGAGTAACTGCGGCATTTGTTGAGCATATAACAGTTTGGCTGCTTGCTTCTTTGGAGACTGTCAGAATGATGTAGACACCTAATGAGAAACCAATAAGGTTCGAAAATTGATTAAGGTTGTTCATAATTTTTTCAGTCTGCAGAGAGATGGCTAAAATTTATAATTATACCATATGTTACACACACACACACATATATATATATATATAATATATATATATATATATATATATCATCATTGTTTAATGTCTGCTTTCCATGCTGGCATGGGTTGGGATGGTTTTACTGGGGACTGGTGAGCCAGATGGCTGCACCAGGCTCCAATCTGATCTGGCAGAGTTTCTACATCTGGATGCCCTTCCTAACACCAACCATTCCTAGAGTGTAGTGGGTGCTTTTACATACCACTGGCATGAGGGCCAGTCTGGCGGTACTGGCAACAGCCACGCTCAAATGATGTTTTTACGTGTCACCTGCACAGGAGCCAGTCCAGCAGCACTGGAAATGCACTCGCTCAAATGTTGTTTTTCACCTACCACCGGCACAAGTGCCAGTAAGGTGATGCTGGTAACGATCAAGCTCGAATGGTGCTTCTTACATGCCACTGGCATGGGGGCTAATATATATATATATATATATATATATATATATATATGCTAGCATGGAAAGCGGACGTTAAATGATGATGATGATGATGATATAGTTTACTGTTCAGTTTAGATGTGATCAACAAAAAAAAATGTACTCCATTCACTGAGAAATAAATATTTAATGTACACAGTATCAAGATATGTGTTACAAATAGGTTCTTGCTTTGGATGCATGGGTCTAGGCAAGTTTTACTAACATGCCTTGTGTCTCCAAGCAATCTTTTAGCTCTGAGCACATGGTCTTTTCAGTTTGCAAATCAGGATGCTGGTACAAGTGAAAACACAAGAAAAGAAAACATGAAGGTCGATGCAAAAAGTGGAAGGGTAAATAAAAACAGAAAATTAAAGAATAGATCAGAAAATTAGGGCTATGTCCCCTTTGACCATAAAGCCATAAGTAAAGTAGTTTTTGTAGAATTATTAAATGGAGAGTGAGTGCAAAGTCTGTGAGACAGCTGCCCAATCTGGAGAGAGTGGTGTCCTCCAGTTCACCAAAGGAAATTTGTTCATATGTTTGCATTTGCTGAAAATTTCAGATCTGCAATTCAGTAGTGTGGTGAAATTCATAGATCTAAAAAGACTAGGCAAGATTATTTATACCAGCCTCCCTTCTTTATGATGTTATCCAAGGCAAAGGCTGATACAGTGATGTTGCACCTCATTTCTACAGTTGAGTGAACTGGAACAATGTGAAATAAAGTGGTTTGCTCAGAACACAACACAGCCTGACCTGGGAATTGAATTCATTATCTTATGATTGGGAGCCCGATGCTCTAGCCACTTAGCCAAGCACCTTCAATGTATGTGTGTGTGTGTGTATCATCTGCCACTACAGAATTGATAACAGTGCGGGTGCCACATAAAAAGCACCCAGTATGCTCTGTGAAGTGGTTGACATTGACATTAGAAAGGGCAGCCAGCCATAGAAACTGCTCCAGAACAGACAATGAAGCCTGGTGTGGCCCTGGCCTTACCACCTTGTCAAACGGTCCAACCCATGCCAGACAGGAAAGCGGATGTCAAATAATGATAATGATGATGACAATATATATATTTATGTATGTATTCTTTTATTCTTTTATGTGTTTCAACCAGGTGGCTGTGGTCATGCTGGAGCACTACCATATTATATTCATCATCAGCATCTAACATGCACTTTTCATGCTTACATGGGTCAGATGGAATTTGTTGAGACAGCTTTTCTACAGCCAGATGCCCTTCCTGCTAATGATATATTCTTATGTCTAAAATTATAACCGAAATATTTAACTCACCCTAGCACACACAAGATATCCTCCTCCATTGTACTTTTGATGCTTCATTATTGTTTTAGTGAATTTTTTCTCATGATACCCTATGTTTACATATGTCTGCAAGCATTTGCTTCATAAATTCTACTGTTGGCATTTAATCCAGCCATACCTGGCCCAAATATTCTACTTGCTCCATGTTAAAACTGACCAGATCCAACCTCACACACCTACCTGACAATGTCCTTCTAAAAATATACAAACATGCCTTTGAAATCTTGAAGCTGCATGAAAATGCATGACTAATTCAAAACAATGTGAATAAATAGGCGCAGGAGTAGCTGTGTGGTAAGTAGCTTTCTTACCAACCACATGGTTCCAGGTTCAGTCCCACTGAGTGGCACCTTGAGCAAGTGTCTTCTACTATAGCCTCAGGATGACCAAAGCCTTGTGAGTGGATTTGGTAGATGGAATCTGAAAGAAGCACATCGTATATATGTGTATGTGTATATATATATATATATATATGTATGTCTGTGTATATGCTTATGTGTTTGTGTTTGTCCCCCTCCCCCCAACATCGCTTGACAACTGATGCTGGTGTGTTTATAACCCTGTAACTTAGCGGTTCGGCAAAAGAGACCGATAGAATAAGTATTGGGCTTACAAAGAATAAGTCCTGGGATCGATTTGCTCGACTAAAGGTGGTGATCCAGCATGGCCACAGTCAAATGACTGAAACATGTAAAGAGTAAAGTGTAAATAAGCAACTCATTTGACAGAATAATCTGAATGCCAAAGGGTTAAAGTGAAACTATCTATGCAGTCTTCCTCTAAATAAAATCCTTTACAATTACCTTTTTCTCTCCATCCACCCCAGCTACATGGTTCTGAGTTCAGTTCCACTGCTTGACACCTTCGGCAAGTGTCTTCTATAGCCTTGGGTTGACCAAAGCTTTGTGAGTGGATTTGTAGATGGAAACTGAAAGAAGCCCATTGTATGTATATGTATGTATGTCTCTTCTATTTTTTAATCATTATGAATCTTTCACTGGGGGTGGGCAGTTTCCAACAAAGATACAAGGCTCTATCTTTGAGATGTAGTCAACACAGACAAATTCACGTTTGGAACTTGAGAGAAGTCTTGCATATTTTCACTGTTCCACTCACAAATTGCACTTGTAATATATGAATTAGCTGGTTGACAAGTGGTGAGGGTGTGTTTACATCCCTATAACTTAGCAGTTTGGCAAAAGAGACCAATAGAATAAGTACTTGGCTTTAAAAAATAGAAAACAAGTCCTTGGGTTGATTTCTTCGACTAAAACCCTTCAAGGCAGTGCCCCAGCACGACCGCAGTCAGATGACTAAAACAAGTTAAAAGGTAATTGATGACTACTTAACACGTGGATCTCTGCAAATAATGAGACTCCTAGATATTGCTTTCCTTTCTCAGTCACTCCTTATATCTCTCACTACCCCCTCTCTCCCTCCTCTCCCCTTTCTAGTAAGCTGTGATACCTCATATCTCCACCAACTGAAATACATTTCCAACTTCTTAACCATATTCTGCTCTTTAGTTAGTTGATCTAGTATAACTAATTATGTATTCTTTTTTTGTTGTTGTTTGTTATTCTCGTTCGGCTTTCATTTTTTTTCTTTCAACCTCGTTTGTTTTTGTTTTAAAATATATCTATTTATTCATTGCTACTGCTCCATGTCCGGCTGTTTCCTTCTCTTCTCTCTCTCTCTCTCTTCTACCTCCCTGTCTCCGTCTTCTATGATTCTTTCCTTCGCTAGGCTGTAACCTGTTAGTTTTGGATGATAAATTTAGCTCAGTATCAAATATTGCACTCTATTTCTTGCTTCTTGTCTACTTATATATGTATGAAAGTGTGTGTGTGTGTGTGTGTGTGTGTTATTGATGGTGGTGGTATTGGTGCTGATGTTAGTGTAGAAACTGCAATTTACTGTCTTCACTTTTGCCTACCATTGAATTACTTGCAATGTCTCCCTGTTACTCCACACTTTCTGTCCAGTGTACAAACGGGATGTAGGGGGATGAGGGTGTAAAAAGAAGAAACAATTTGGGTTGCTATTACCTCTTTCTTTCTTTCTTTCTTTCTTTCTATATCTCTCACTTGCCATCTATCTACTGACTTATCCACTCACCCTCCACTTTTCTTGGACGACTTTCTCATTCCCCTTGATTCTCTATGTCTCCCTTCAAATGACACACTGTTATCCTCTCTCCTTCCCTATACACACGCGTGTGCATACATACACACACACACTAGGTAACCTCCTCCGTAATTACCAGTGTCTCATAACAAAAGACATATGAATATCACCAATAATTTTACTTTCAACACTTCATGACAGTTACCGACTCTTTCTGTCACCTCATATTTCTGAAATAAACCCTGTATATTTGACTCATTTGGTGACGAGTCATTCATTTGATTTATATTTTTTTCTGACACCACACATATATATATATATATATATATGCACATGTATGTATGATGATGATGATATATATACATACATACATACACAGGAGTGACTGTGTGGTAAGTAGCTTTCTTACCAACCACATGGTTCTGGGTTCAGTGCCACTGTGTGGCACCTTGGACATGTGTCTTCTACTGTAGCCTCAGGTTGACCAAAGCCTTGTGAGTTGATTTGGTAGATGCAAACTGAAAGAAGCCCGTTGTATATATATATATGCGTGTGTGTGTGGGTGTGTTTGTGTGTGTGTATTATTTGTGTGCCTGTGTTTGTCACCCCCACCATCACTTGACAACTGATGTTGGTGTGTTTACGTCCCTATAACTTAGCAGTTTGGCAAATGGTACTGTTAGATTATGTACTAGGCTTACAAAGAATAAGTTCTGGGGTCGATTTGTTCGACTAAAGGCAGTGCTCTAGCATAGCTGCAGTGAAATGACTGAAACAAATAAAAGAATGTATGTATGTGAAGGCGCATGGCTCAGGGGTTAGAGTATTGGACTCACAATCATGAGGCTGTGAGTCTGATTCCTGGACCGAGCTGTGCTTGAGCAGAACTGCTGAAGCATGGATAAACTATCTGCACCAGTCATTAGCAGTTGAGATACTACATCCTTCAAAACTTCCATGCTTCATGAAACTTGCCAATAGTACACCTGATGGTTTTTAAAAATTTTTATTTGCAGTGCACCTGAGCACTGTATACAACAATTTCCTGCTCCAGTTCTTTCAGCTGTAGAAATGAGTTGTGACAGCACTGGTGCCAAGCTGTATTTGCCATTGCCATTCCTTTGGACAACATCATTCTCATAGAGAGGGGAGGCTTGGTATGCATGGGTGACTGCTGGTCTTCCATAAATAACCTTGCCCAGACTTTTTCCATGGAGGGGAGCCTCCATAATTTCTAGGTGCAATCCCATGGTCATTCATGACTGAAGGGGGTCTTTAACCCTATATGTATGTATCTATATGTGTGTATTTTATCTTTTACTTCACATAGTATGCACTGCGTGACATTACCTTGATCAGCTGACAACTAGAAATCAAAACCATTTCAGTCACCTTGAGATGGTATTCACTTTCTCCAGCAATACTAAGCAGATGTTCATTTGGAAGTTCTTGGACTTTATGGCTAACTCTCTGGTATATTCTTTTCTTCTAGAATTATCCATGCAACCATCACATGAAACTGAGTAAAGCAGTCTCAACTCAAATTCATTTGCTGAATTTCTCTTTCCAGTTGTCCTCAGTTTTGGTCTTTTACTCAAATTCCTTTGTTATATCCATAATGAATCATTCTCTATTACTCTCTGCAGTTTGTGAATCACTACTTAGCTTATCAAACTAAGTTCAGTGATAGCCAAGTGAGACATTGGGTATTGAGCTACATACCCAAGTCATCCCTCCTCAACTAATAGCACTGTTCAATTGGCATTTCAGAGCCCCTCATATTTTAAGTACTTCTCTTGAACCCACTTGATCTTACCTTTTTGAGGTACCATTAACTCAACATTTAGAACTTTTGTTACCAATTCAAACTATACTATATGATTCTGTCTGCCTACCACCTTACTCGCTATATTTATACTACAATATCTAATATAACACAATGAGACATGTAAATGGTTACACAACACATTAAAAGCACCTGTGCCAGTGATACGTAAGAAATACCCAGTACACCGTGGAGTTTTTGTTTGACTTAAAACACTTCAAGGTGGTACCCAAGAAAGGCCATAATTGAATGAGTGATAGAATTAAAGACAAAAGATACATATCATCATCATCATCATTTTTTAACTCCAACTTTTGCATGCGTGCATGCATGTGTGGAAAAGTGGATATTATCACAGCAGATTTTTCTATGGCCAGATGCTCCCACCTGTTTCTAAGGCTGAACAGGTTTTCATGGAAGATTGAAAATGATTGCATGATAGTGATACTCATTTACAATTATCACATAATGTCAAGACAAGGAGATACTAACATGCAATGCATGTGCACAGACACAGACAGACAGGCACACACATACACACGTAATATATTTAGATGTATGACTGTTCTTTCAGTCTCATTCTACTAAATCCTTTCCGAAGATTTTCTTTGGTCCTGGACTATAGTAGAAGGCATTTGGCCAAGATGCCATGCAGTAGGACAGAACTGAAACCAAAGAGTTGAGAAAGAAAACAACTTAAACATGTAAATTTTCACGCTACAAATTTTTCGGTAATATGCAAGCATTTGTTATGGTAGTAGAAACTTCTGCACTTCATTCGAAATTTGAATCTTGTGCTTGGAAAATTTATTATAAAACTTGTAAACCTGGGGTCTTGTAAAACGGGTCCTCATAAAGTGAAGTGGGGAAAAAGATGTTGTGATGTTAATCTTTCCCTAAATGTTATTAATGGTGTAAATAATGTGAAAATAACCATAAGAGTATAGAAACACTTAATAAATCATATTAAAATAACCAGTGAATTTTTTTTTTCTTCTTTACTAATTTCAACCTGTTTACTGCAGCCATCTTGAAACACCAAAAAAAAACAATATTTTGCAATAAAAAGTAAAAATTTCTACTGACTTTCTTTATCTCACTTTTTCTGTATTTTTATTTTTTATTGATATTTGCTGACAGAAGCACTTGTGAATTCTTTCTCTTTCTCTCACTCACACATACATAAGCACATAATCACATGGATGATCCTATACATATATAACACTCACACAAACGTGTATGTGTACAGACACAATCAAGTTCCATGCAATATGTTCATAGATACAGAAATACATACACACATAACACTATACATGTGCACATAGACATGCAGACATTCACACGCAGAAATCTGCTATTTATCAAATATTGTTGTTGTTGTTGCTGTTGTTAAATGATAAGGTATTTCAATTTATTTGCCCTGTAATTAATATATTTGAATTTGCAAATATAAGGGTTTTCTATAATCTTTCATTGAGACTTTGATCTTAATTTTGGTCTTGGGACTCTCTCCATATCTTTCTATTTGCTAAATTCCCAGCTCATTTAGCATGTTTTTGGGTAACCAGCAGCTATTTCTTGGCATTAAACAGCATCTAGCTTAAAACCCCTTTGACATTCCTGCTTAAGTCCTAAATATTTATCTGATAATGTTTGATAAGAAATATTCCTTTAAATTCTCCCAACTGAAATATTTGTTCATTATTGGCCAATATTCATATTGATATTCATTTTCTTGCCATTTTGTTTGTTTGTTTATTTCACTATTTCACAAGTGCACGCACATACACACACACACACATTTATGTTATTTCAATTATTATTTATATTTTCATTTTATTGCCTGAGTTTATTTGGTTTCCCTCAAAATTGCATGTTCAACTATTTTTATAAGACACAATATACCCACCCACCCACCCACCCACCCACCCATCCATCCATCCATCCATCCATCCATCCATCCATCCATCCATCCATCCATCCATCCATCCATCCATCTATCTATCTATCTATCTATCTATCTATCTATCTATCTATCTATAGATATGTAAATACATACACACACACATATATATATCCATGAAGGCACATGGCTTTATGGTTAGGGCATTCGGCTCATGATTGTAAGGTCATGAGTTTAATTCTTGGTGATGCGTTGTGTCCTTGAGCAAGACACTTTATTTCATGTTGCTCCAGTCCACTCAGCTGGCAAAAATGAGTTGTACCTGTATTTCAAAGGGCCGGCCTTGTCACGCTGAATCTCCCTGAGAACTATGTTAGGGGAACATGTGTCTGTGTATTGCTCAGCCACTTGCACGTTAATTTCACGAGCAGGCTGTTCCGTTGATCGTATCAGCTGGGACCCTCGTCGTCGTAACCAACGGTGTGCTCCTACTACTACCTATATATATCCTTTTATTCTTTTACTTGTTTTAGTCATTTAACTGTGGCCATGCTGGAGCACTGCCTTAAAGGTTTTTTAGTCGGAGAAATCGACCCCAGAACTTATTCTTTGTAAGCCTTGTACTTATTCTGTCAGTTACTTTTGCTGAACTGCTAAGTTATGGGGACATAAACACACCAACATTGGTTGTCAAGCAATGAGGGGGGGGGACAAGCACAGACACAAAGACTCACGTACATAAATATACACAACGGGTTTCTTTCAGTTTCCGTCTACCAAATCCAGTCACAAAGCTTTGGTCAGCCTGGGGCTATAGTAGAAGACATTTGCCCAAGGTTTCACTCAATGGGACTGAACCCAGAACCATATGGTTGGGCAGCAAGCATCTTACCACACAGCCATGCCTGTGCCTATATATATTTATATATTTACAAAAGGAAAATATTTTGATAATGGTTTCTGATTTAGGCACAAAGCTAGCAGTTTTTAAGGGGAGGGCATTACTTTAATTTTATTGGTTCCAGTACTTGACTGGTACCTTATTTTATTAACCTCAAAATGAAAGCATTTCTCTCCTAATATCCATATGATTCTGCCAGCTTTCCACCTTTATCATCATCATCATCATCAGGCCTTGCATTCAGACTTTACTACTACTACTACTACTTACAACAGCCATTCATCATCATCATCATCATCGTTTAACGTTTTTTCCATGCTAGCATGGGTTGGACGGTCCGACTGGGGTCTGGGAAGCCAGGAGGCTGCACCAGGCCCAGTCTGATCTGGCAGCGTTTCTACGGCTGGATGCCCTTCCTAACACCAACCACTCCGTGAGTGTAGTGAGTGGTTTTAACATGCCAGGCGAGGCTGGCAACGGCCACGGTTGGTTGGTACTTTTTACGTGCCACCAACACGGAGGCCAGTCGGGGCGGCACTGGCAGCAGCCTCATTTGGATGGTTCTTTTACGTGCCACCGGCACTGGTATCACAACTACAATTTCCATTTTCCATTGTGTTTGTATATCAAGTTAAGGCACAAAAACTCCTCTTGTATCAGTCTGACCAGCTGACAACAACAATTTCACTCTTCATAGCAATAGGATAAATTAAATAGATCAGTGGAAATAAGTCCGTTTAGTTGGCTAATGGCTAACTTTTGCTGTCTTTGTCTTGATTCAGTTTTTTTTCTTTTCACTGTATGTATTTGTTTCTCTGTTGACTACCTTACATGTGAAGGCCTGTGGCCCAATGGTTAGGATGTTGCACTCACGATTGTTAGGTCATAGGTTCAGTTCCTAAACAGGGTGGTGTGTTGTGTTCTTGAGCAAAACACTTCACTTCATGTTGCTCCAGTCCAGTCAGCTGTAAGTGGGTAACCTTGTAAGTAATGGATTAGCATGCAAGGGTGAGGTGGTGACTCAGGAAAGACACTCAAATGGAGGTCTTGCAAGCCTGGTTTTATATTCAGTAATCAAAAGGATGAATAGTACAAACTATAGGCGCAGGAGCGGCTGTGTGGTAAGTAGCTTGCTAACCAGCCACATGGTTCCGGGTTCAGTCCCACTGCGTGGCATCTTGGGCAAGTGTCTTCTGCTATAGCCCCGGGCCGACCAATGCCTTGTGAGTGGATTTGGTAGACGGAAACTGAAAGAAGCCTGTCGTATATATGTATATATATATATGTATGTGTGTGTGTTTGTGTGTCTGTTTGTTCCCCTAGCATTGCTTGACAACCGATGCTGGTGTGTTTACGTCCCCGTCACTTAGCAGTTCGGCAAAAAGAGACCGATAGAATAAGTACTGGGCTTACAAAAAGAATAAGTCCGGGGTCGAGTTGCTCAACTAAAGGTGGTGCTCCAGCATGGCCGCAGTCAAATGACTGAAACAAGTAAAAGAGTAAGAGTATACAGTGAACCCCAACTGGTTGAGATTGGTTGTTCAATCACATCAAAGGATGATGAAAATGATGATGACCTGTAATGACATGTCTCACCTTTTTACTCTCTCACAACCACAGTAGTTTCATCCTTGTACTTAGACTTAGCTCCTCTTGTACTGGATATCATAGTCAAAAAGTCTTCTCCATTTGCTTCTTTTGACAACAACTTTTCCTCCTCCTTCCCATCTGAAATTCAGTTCCTACACACATTTCGACTGTGCTTCTCCAGCTTTTGCATGACCATCTTTTCTGTTTTTTTCTTCCCACTTAGAGATAGCCAGTATGATTTTTTTGCGTGTTGGTTATACAGCAAAGTAGAGTTAGTGTTTGCTTGATAACTTCTGCAAAAGTCGTTAATTTGCTCTTTGCGGGATTTCTTTATTGATGATTCTGCTCCTGTACTTGATGTTTAAGACTTTTTTTCAGATGTCTTCAATGGAATGGGTTCAACTATTGCAGTATTTTGTCTAATGGCTGAGGGAATCATAATAGTTGCAGAATCAATAGATATTGTTGACCATATAATAGTATATTATTAGCTTTAGGTTTACAATGTTTTCTAATTTGTCATAGGACAACATCATTTCTTTGAAAACCATAATTTTACAAGCATTTATGATATGATATAAATGCAAAAATATTCAATAAATGTTTACCTAATAAAATCATGTTTCAACCAAGTAACACAATTTGTCAATATTTTGATTTAAAAAGATTAAATAGTAACATTTGGACAGTTATGGGAATTTTGATAACAATCAAATCTCAGGTGGTTTAGGGTGATTCGGTAATGAAAAGATTAACTCACTCATTTCATTTACAGGGTATGCGGGCTAAATTTGATGATTTTTTATATCTCCTTTTTTGGGGAACAGCATGATATATTGGTGAACAGTTGATGACATTGGAGCACATAATCATTAAAGTTGTAGTTGAGAAAAACTTAGCTGACATGGAGGTTGGAAGCCCTTTGAATATTGGAAAAGAGTTACCTGTATTATGATGAACCATGCTGGGTATTAATCTACTAGCATCATGACTGATGCTCAATGATCTCTGAACACTGCAAGGACTGTAAGAAATGACATGAACACCATGAATATTAAGTTACCCAAAACTGTGGTGGCCTGTAGGTGTTTCTCCAGTGAGGGGGGATGTCATGTTGCCCCACATCTTTGAACATAGCCTTATGCTCAATTCAGATGGCTATATGTAGTACTATCAGAGTTTGACCATTGTAGTCAAACCCTGGCTAGAGTGGGTTGCTATTGGAAGGCCAGATGTGTGGCAGCAGGATCTGGCACCTTTGCCATACCTTTGGAAAGAGTCAGGAGTGGTTTTCAGAGAATTTCTACGACTTCACCAGCCCCAGTTTCTTGATTCCTAGTTCCTCTGATTGTAATCGCATGGATTACTAAGCATGGGGCATGGTTGAGAAAGAATCAAACACTCTACCAGTAACACTAAGGCTGAACTGGTGGCCAAAATCAAGGATGTGTTCAAAGATCTTCCCAAGGACACAATGAGGAATGCATGTGCCAGGTTCCAGAGCCATCTTTAGGCTATGGTAGAAGCCGAGGGCAGCTACTTTGAGCAAACTGTTATCTTCCAGCCAAAATGTTATTGATATATTTTTTTTAATATTTTTATTTTTGGATGTGATATCGTATTTTCTTTTCCTTTAATGCAAACTGTCAAATTTAGCCTAAACACTCTATATATGATTAATATTTAATTTATTGATTTATTTGAGAAAGATAAAAAAAATGTTATGCATTCATTGTTTTTCTTTATAAGTTTCTATTTCTAGCTTCACCCCCAATTACTCCCATCCACTCTTCTATGTCTCCCTCTTTTCTATAACCCCATTCAGTCAAAGCTGCATGGTGACCTCATTATTGTTGGTGCCATGAAAAAGTACTTAGTACACTGTGTAAAGTGGTTGCCATTAGGATGGCCATCCAGTCATAGTGACCATGCCAAAGTAGACATTGGAGTATAATGCACTCCTCAGTTTTGTCAAGTCCTGTGAAACCATTATAACTTCTACCAGAATGGAAGGTGAGCATTAAAAGGTGATGATGATGATGAAAATTCAAAGATGTGTGCATGTGTATGAACACAAGTAAATGAATGAATAAGCATATGAAAAGTAAATAACAGATTCTGAATTTCATATGTTGTTTATGGAGCAGACCTATAATCAAAAGAATTCAAGCTATGACCATCCCATTTATCCCTATTTTATTGGGTGATAGGGGGGGGGGCTGTGATGACAGTTGTGGTGGTGGTGGTGGTGGTGGTGGTGGTGGTGGTGGGATCTAAGATTATATTACTGAAATGCGTCACTTTTTTAATATGGTGTGATTTGATGAAGACTTAGCTGCTACTTCTAGCAAGTCAAGCAAACATGTAGAAGCTTCCTTATTGACTCAAGAAAACCTTCCATTTTCTAAGTGTGTGTTGTCAGCAAATGTTAAACTTATCAAATTTATTATGTTGTTATTCTATCTTCTAAGCATTCTTCTCCTGAGTTGAGGACAGACATATTTCTTCTTCGAGTGGATAATGATACAAAGTAAAATCCAAAACTTTGCTACAGAAGGAAGTTTAACTTTCCAAGCATTTCTAGCCATTTACATGGCAGATAGTAATTGCAATTAAAAGTAGATCTTTATCTAGCTGTGAAATGATAAGAGTAAGTCACTGATGTATTGCAGCATTATATGCAGGAATATGGTGCATGACTAAGAAGAGCTGGTAGGTAAATCACAGATGCTTACTTTGAAACTATCTAAAAGTCCAAAAGTCCATGGAAAATTGCCAGCTGGAGTGCTGGGGGAAAGGGTTCCTCTTTGCCAACTAATTCTGAAATGTCTTAGTAACAGAAAATACATAAAATAAATAAATATATAAAATCTTAAAAAACAAAACAAACAAACAAGACCAATTTTAAAGTAGAACAGCAATTGATAATATCTGACTATCTATCTGACTATCTGAGAAAATCTAACAGAGTTTTAACTATGAAAACAGCATTCGTGTTTCATTAGTAGCTGGCATATCAGGTAGGAATGAATGCTTTCAAAAATCGTTGATTCTATCACCAAATTTGAAATTCTCCAGAGTAATTCTAATAGATGGGCTGAGAGGGTAAGAGAGAAATTAGTCAACATGGAACCTGAAGTACATTTTAGTGGAGCCGAACTGAAAAAAGATAAGGATGAAGGTGAAAATTTCGGAGATGATGTTGAAAAAGAAGCGAGAAATTAGGAGAGATGGGGGTGGCAGAAACGACCTTGAATAAATTAAAAAAAAAAAGAAACAAAACAAAATTTGGTAGATTATGGAGAATAGTTTATCTTCTTGCACTCCAATGTATTTAACGATGTACTTGTGGTAGGTGACCCATATTTATCAGTATTGTTATGACAATTACATATCAAGTGATACTATATAAGAAATAAAATCATTTATGTTATAGATATGTGATTTGTGCCTCAGGTTGACATCTCAAGCAAGGTGTACAGAAAAAAAAATGGTGAAATCAGATTTTAAGATGCTGGAAATTACAGTAATACAATAGAGGCTTGTAGAATTATTAATAGTCTGGGGGAAATGCTTAGCAGCATTACATCCATTTCCATATTCTGAGTTCAAATTCCAGCATAGCTGACTATGTCATTCCTGCTTTCGGGGTCAATAAAATAAGTACTTGTTAAACATTGAGGTTGATGTAATTGACTTACCTCTTCCCTCTAAAATTACTGGCCTTGTGCCAAAATTTGAAATTAATATAAATGAAAGTGAAAGTAACTAGTTTTGTGCAGTACATTAGACCTATCTAACTAATGCTGGCATTGAAAAAATTGTTGAGGACAATGATGATGATTATATTGATAATGACAATGACTACAGTTTCCTGAATGACTCAATAGAGACTCTCTACATAGTCATTTGACCTCTTAGCAATAGCAACCAAATCTTGTTCAATCACACTCTACCATCTTGGAAAATAGGGACACCTTGCATAATGTATTTCTAGATACACTATACGTTAATATGCTTTGAAGTGATCATAGCTTCATCCTTTAGAACAATGTTCCTTCTCGAGCCACGCCTGTCTCATAAGGGCCGGTTCCTGGTTTCCTTGGCGAATAGGTTCCCCACCTGGACGGGATGCCAGTCCGTCGCAGGTGAGCTGCAAGATGCAGGAGGAAAGAGTGAGAGAAAGTTGTGCCGAAAGAGTCGGCAGAAGTTTGCCATTACCTTCTGCCAGAGCTGCGTGGAGCTTAGGTGTTTCGCTCATAAACACACACATCAACCGGTTTGAGATTCAAACCTGTGATCCCTCGACCGTGAGTCCACTGCTCTAACCACTGGGCCATGTGCCTCCACAGTGATAATAGCTGGAATGCCTTTAATCAGCAACAGATGTAGGACTGAACAGTCA
>NC_042999.1:116121279-116186279 GCF_006345805.1 Octopus sinensis
GCTTATTTATTTACATTACTTGAAATTAATCCTGGATTATCATGTATTTTTGAGATTTTAATGTTATAACTGTTTAATTTTAGAATGACATTGTAGGGTAGGTGTGAGAGGACAGATCTGGCCTGTTTGAACCTAAAGCAGGTAGAATATTTTGGCCGGATATGGCCGGTAGAAAAGCTAAAGGGTTAATGTGTCCTCTCCTAAGATGATGATAGAATGTGATTTCAGGAGCAGACTTTCGGTGTGTTTGACGGGAGAGGATAAATATAATTGACAGTGTTACCTTGTAGTGGTGGTAGTTATATTTGGGTTGCAGTTTGTTCGTTGGAAGAGCAGTAGTGATGCTGCTCTCCATGGTGTAGTTGATGGTGGTGTTGTCATCATAATAGTGGTGCTATGATGCTGACTAAACTTAACCATTTGCACAACTATTAATCTTAACACAATTAGCTTCACACATATGTATGCATCTCTGCATTAATAAACATTGATACATGATGCAAATGCATATGTTTGTGTATGTGTACACCATACAGTTCCTCTTACATGTTCTTATTCATTCACAGAAACTACACACGCACACACAAACACAATCAAACAAGACCCCATACATGGGCTTCATGGAGGCAAGGTGGCTAAGTTCTTTTTGAGCATTGGATCTCACAGAGGCAAAGTGGCTGAGTTCCTTTCAAGCATTGGGCCTCAGGGAGGCAAAGTAGCTGAGTTCCTTTTGAGCATTGGGCTTCAGGGAGGCAAACTAGCTGAGTTCCTTTTGAGCATTGAGCCTCAGGGAGGCAAAGTAGCTGAGTTCCTTTTGAGTGTTGGGCCTTATGGTGACAATAATGAGGTGTTTTGGCATTATATCATGCTTGAGAAAAAGACCCATCAAGCCAAGCAAAATCGCAGTTGTGGGAGATACTGGTGTCACGCAAATAACACCTGTGCCAGTGGCACGTACAAGCATCCATTACACTCTCAGAGTGGTTGGTGTTAGGAAGGGCATCCAGCCATAGAAAGCCATAGCAAATCAGGTGAGTCTGATGCAGCCTTCCAGCTTACCAGCCCTGGTCAAACCTTCCAACCCATGCCATCATGGACAACGAACATTAATGATGATGATGTATGAGTGTTCAACATTTGCTAGACGACCTGCACAAATGATTTGTTTATAGTGGTCATATGCCTGTGCCACACATTAGTTCATTCTCTTCATAAAATCAGTGTTGTCTAAATGGGTGCATGGTGTACTACGTGTTAGGTGATGAAGTGATCACAGAGCAATGTAAGATGAAGTGTTTTGCTCAAGAACACAATGCACCACCCAGTCTAGGAATGAAATCATGATCACTAGATCGTGAGTGCAACACTCCAACCGCTAAGCCATATATATATATATATATACACGTACATACATGAGTGGGATCATATATACATATATAGTGTATATTTATGTATAGAAAGGGCACAAACATATATATTTAGGTGTATATATTATATACTTATCAGGCACACACACACACACACACACACACATACACACACACACTTACACATATGAGAGTAAGTCTGATATTTATATGCATGTGTACAACATCTATACCAGCGTATGAGTTTTCAGTTTTTTCTGTTTATATCTACACATTCATATGTATCACGTTTTTTTTTTATATATTGTGTATCAATCTAAATCTTTCATTTATGCTTTTATAGATTTATGCTGTAGCCTTTCAAACAATCCATAGTTCTTGTGCACTTTTGTTGAGCACTACTTAGTCAGGGTAATTTTGATGTATCCTGTGAAGTATGTTTGCATGTGTCTTATTACTAAATTATACACACACACACACACACACACACATATGCACTCTTACTGCACCTCCTCTTCACACAAACACTCACAAAGCATGTAATATGTACTCAGGCAGTGAAGTTCAGTCAGACCTTACTTCCTGTCCAGCTGATTCCCTCTTTACTCCAACCTCTTCCTCTTCTACATTACTTAATTCTAGTGTCAACACCAATCCTCTGCCGCCCTCTCTACTCCCACCTCACAAGACATCCTCTGCCTCTACCTTTCCCTACAACCTATGTTGTTATTGTTGTCGTTCACATATTTCTCTGCTCCTTATTTACCTGTATCTGGATATCCCCTACTCCATCTTCGATACTTTAGGCCACCACTGTCTTCTTGGGGAAGGGTCTCTGAAGGAAGAGGCAGAGGTAGAGAGTTTGTCTTCTCCATGCATCCTTGGTGACCATTTTTGAGTGGAGATATCTCTTACATGTTGTGTACATTTGTGTTTATGTACATATATGCAAGCTTCTGTGTGTGTGTGTGTGTGTGTGTGTGTGTGTGTGTGTGTGTGTTGTGTGGGTGTGAGTATACAACTAAACAGTTACGTATACATGCATTCAAACTTAACATCTCTGTCTTTCCTCTTCAAATATGTATATTTCTACTTATATGTACAGAATACCTGTAGAAATATGTGTATGCGAGGCAGAAACACAGAAATGAAAAGTTTGATTGTGTGTATATGTAACTACTTCTGCTTACATATACAAAATACAAAGGCTTGTCTACTAGACCTAGCACACTGTGTGGAGGAAACTGCTAGATGGTTCAACGAGCAGGAAGGCAGATTAGCAAGCATTGTGGAGCATGAACAGGGTACAGTGAGACACAAAGGACGCTGTATCCTGACCTATCTCTAGTTCCTGCCACTGGAATCACATAGGAAAGGATGACAGAGTGATGCAGAATGATATTGCGCAACCCTCCTTCACTTAAATCTATATGATGCACAAGTCAAGACATCACAAAATACAGATGTACTTCTATACAAATGTCATCGTTTTTGAATCCTTCTTTCTGTACGTGCATGGGTTGGCCAGGTTTTCAAGCACCTCTTATCCTGTTATCACCTTTATCTTCTAGTACATATAGTAACAGACAATATAGGAATTGGTGCTCTTATCACCAACCACTTTTGAGCGTGGATGCTTTAGAACAGGGCTGGCCAACTTGTGGTCCACAGGCTGCATGTGGCCTGCAGACTTTTATCCTGTGGTCTGCTTGATACTTTCTTGAAATGGGTTTATTTAAACAAACATTTTAAAAATTTTATGAAAAATTAAAGATTATAATGAAAAGTAAAAAAGAAAGATACTACTGTTTTTGCAACAATAATATTTCATGTTGAATGAACAATCATTAATTCATTATTGTAATAATAGCATAAGAAAGCAAAATGCTTTCAATTCCATCAGTATACAACCAGCCCTCAAAAAACTTTGTGATTAAAGTGGGTCCCGCAATGTAATTCGAGTTGGCCAGGCCTGCTTTAGAAGGTACATTTACTCATGCCATTGGTACTAGAGTGGATATCTGTAGCAGCACCTAAGAATCCTCTCTGCTTCATTTTAGTTTTTATTTGGATATATTCTTCCCTTAAAATGTAGCCAGCAATGTAGCTTGTTGAATGCAAAACTCCTTTGACTGGACCATTTTGGTTGCATTTCATGATGCCACTGGCACTAGTGAGTCCTATGCCTTTCATCATTGGTTAACATGATTGGATCTTACCTGGTGCTAAACCACAGCAATATCAGAAACCACTACTGACATAACAGCTGTGTGACTTATTAGTGATGTTATTCTGCAAGTGGCGGCCCCTACCATTATGAAGGCCATGCAAGTTGGCAGTGTTGTGAATGCATTCTATTATGCAAAAAGGAATCTAACTGCAGTTTGTGCCCTTAATATTCATGAAAAATGTGGCAGTACTCTGGTGTTGAACTGACTTCAGTTATCTATATACGTATATGTGTGAATGAATGTGAAGGTTTATGTGCCTGTATTTTGTGTGTATGGACAGAGATCTGGAAGCGGGGTGTACAATTATATTTAACATGTTTATGTACACTAAATATCAAAAGATTTCCGTTGTGTAAACTATCTTTGGGGAGAAATTTTCTATATAGACAACATGTGTGAAAAACACACCACTGGGCTATGAATGATGTCATTGGACTACAAGACATGTTTCTGTGTTGTTTATGCTTCATCAGTTACAGGCACCAAGTCCATTATTCATTGCCCATTTGGCTGTTTTAGGTTTGCTGCAAATCTTATTTTCTGTTGATGAGTGTTTTACATATAGATGATATGCCTAGTCAGCTAAAGTCAAGCCTTAAGAGTTCTTCCCCAGAATAGTTTTTAAAAGCTTTTATTTTTATTTATTATTTTTTTTTTGCAATATTTGCACCATCTCAGAGCCACAGAGAAGCAGAATATGAGATGTTTACACTTTCCTGTTAAGAAATGGCCGTGGTTTCAGCTTTCGCCATGTCTTCTGGGTTTTTCTCTATTTAATTACATCAACATTTTGTACAAACTATTCTCTTCCTCCCAACTGGCACTCCCAACAAACCTGACCTCTTTCTTATTCCCAGCCTTTAACTCTTCTCTCCTACCTATTCTCCTTCCATTAGCTCCCCTTATTCTCTAAAATTAATGTAACACTACATCTCCAGTGACTTCTCTGAAGAGTTCCATGTTGTTTTTGTAGGCTTTGGTCAACTCTAATTAAACAAGCTTGTGCACAACAGCATCCTAAGCATTTACTACTGGTGTTGTATATCTCAAACTCACACCATTATTGTTTAATGTCCACCTTTCCATGCTTGCATGGGTCTGACAGAATTTGTTGAGAGATTTTTTTATGCCCAGTTGTTCTTCCTGTTGCCAACCCTTACCTGTTTCCACTAGGTAATATTTGCCTGTGGATGGACATGTTTTCATGGGAGATTGGAAATTAATGACACCACTTGAATGATATCGATGCTTGTTTAAAACTATCTTATGATGTCAATATAAAGACACATACATACACATATAGATGCATATGTGATGGGCTTCTTTCAGTTTTTTTTACAGATGGACTGTAGTAGAAGACACTTGTCCAAGGTGTCACAGAGTGGGACAGAACTCTGAACCATGTGGCTGGGAAGCAAACTTCTCAATCACACAGCCATGATTCAGTATGATTTATTTCCTTTGACTCTTTTCATACCAGCTTGCCTAAGGCTGCTCTTAGTTCTATGATACAAACTTGTCTTTTTTAAAGTGGCCTAAATTAAAACCTTTCATCAAACTTTCATGTTAGTATAGGTTCCAAACATCAGCTTAGAAATGACAAAACTGTTTTACAGACTTCTTCATTATTTAAAGATTGATTGAAAACTGGTAGTCTACTTCAACAGAAATATGATAATAAACAGGAGTACTTACGGAAAATTTGACTGTTATTTCTTTCAGGTTTTTGACTTTCCAGGGACTACACTAAGATTTTTTTTTTTATATACCCAGGCCTATTCCCCATCTTTTTTTAGGAGAGGGTAGCCACAACAAGACAGAAATTTGGAAACAACATACTGTACTGCTTGGCATTTGCACTAGCAGCTCCAATATGAACATTTCAGAGTGTTTGGGTGTCAATCTGAGGACAGTGCCATCTAAGGACATGTACCAAGTGTGATAAAAATCAAACACCCAGTCAGCATTGTGGTGTTTGGAGTAATCACCACCAATGGCGACATTATGCCTCCATTCATCTTACCACATGGCCTCAGACTCAACATAGCAGCCTACATCAAATGCCAGGAAGAGGTACTGATGTTCTGGGTGAAGAGAGTGGCTTACTGGAATACTCTATGTCCGGCAACAGGACAAGCAGAGGAACCCAGTCATGGCTGTCAGACAATTTCTGCAGCTACATCACCCCTAACATCTGGCCACCTAACTCCCCAGACTGCAACCCTCTTGATTATTATGTGTGCGGCACAGTTGAGTGAGAGACCAACAAAACTCTTTGTAACACCAAAGATGAGGTGAAGGCAAGGATTATGGCAGCATTCACCAACTTCAACAAGTAGGCCATCCAGAAGAGTTGCAGGAGATTCCAGAGTCATCTGGAGGCTGTGGTTGAAGCCAATGGCAATTTTATTTAATAACCTTACTCTTTAGTATTTCAAGATATTTTTAGGTAATTTTCGTAAATATATCTATTGAGATGTCAAAGTTATTTTAATTTCTGTGTAATTTAGACGACAATTTATTCACCGCACCCTCTATACACACACACACACACACACATATATATATATGTATATATATATATATATATATATATATATATTATATATATATATATGCCTGTATGTATGTATGTATGTATGTATGTATGTATACACACACACTCACACATATATATAATATGTATATGTGTATATGTATGTATATATGTATGTGTATATATATATATACATATGTATATATACATTGTGTGTGTGTGTATGATTATATAATACAACCCCCATATATATACACACACACACACATATATATATATATATATATATATATATATATATATTGTACACATGAATCTGTAGATCTTCAGTAAATATTTTATCTAACAGAACTGAGAGCTATAATCTGTGAAACAGCTGGTTTGCTAGACTCCACCCTGCCAATGTATTTATTCTTAACATTACCAATCATACTGAAACTAACTACCCAAACATAATGTATTGCGCACACACGCACACACACACACGCACACATGCCCATGCATGCAAACACATACGTACTTACATATATTCTTAATATGATTAGTATCCGGGATTTCAGCAGAAAAAGATGTGGAGAAACTGTTAATGTGGAAAATGAGGTGTGAGTATGGAATTGTGTGTGGAATTATTGTTTTGGTATGTGTAGAAAACTGTAGCTTGTGGTGTGTAGTGTTACTAGAATTATAGATTATGAATTAAAACAGTAAACCAATGCTGGTGCAAGTGGTACAATACCTGTTGAGATGCCTTCTGGTGCTTCAGTTTGGTGCCTCAGGATTTTGTGTTCTAATTCTACTTGGATTTTATATTGTTTTTAATCTTTTTATCATTATAGGACCAATAAAATAAGAACCAGTTATATACTGATGAGAAGAAGAGAGTGTAATTAATTTGACTACATAGCTTCATAAAAATTTATCTTGTTTCTGGTCAGCAAAAGTGACTATGTATTATTTTCAATATTTTGCTGGTGAAATCCTTCTTGATAGTAGAAAAATGGCTAATTTTGAAAAGTACTGAACATCATATGTAAACATATCTTTATTTTTATACAAAGGGATTTATTCCTCATTGAATGATGGTACATTAATTCATTTTCTGCTTGTTAATTAGATAATTCATATTTTCTATGAAAATGTTTTGTGGTAAACAACTGCAAAGTTCCGGGTTCAGTCCCACTGTCTGTGACACCTTGGGCAAGTGTCTTCTACTATGGCCTCAGGCCACCAAAGCCTTGTGAGTGAATTTGGTAGATGGAAACTGAAAGAAGCTTGTCATGTGTGTGTGTGTGTGTTTGTTTTTGTGTCTGTGTTTGTCCTCCACCAGTGCTTGACAACTGGTGTTGGTGTGTTTATGCCCCTGTAACTTAGTGGTTTGGTAAAAGAGGCTGATAAAATGTCCTGGGGTCAATTTATTCAACTAAAACAAATAGTTCAAAGCAGTGCCCCAGCATGGCTGCAATCTAATGACTGATAGAAGTAAAAGATAAAAGACAAACCTAAATATGTGATTCCACACTGCAAATGATGCATTGATTAATTCATTTTACCTACTTGCCTCTGGATACTTTTCAGAGTTAAGTAACAAGGGATCAAGATATTTGGAAATGCATTCCTTAAAATGCATTCTCAGCATACATACGCTGCCCATTTATTATAACTACTAGATTAACAAGTTCTCAAAGTATTAGCTACAAATGAGAAGCTACTCCCAGATTACTTCTAAAAAAGCCTTTAAAAGATGTTCAGTACAGCATCAATCATGACCTTTTGAAAGGAATTACTTAGAATAGTATCAAATGATAATCTTCCACCTCTAAGGATCTAGATTACATTGGAACAACAATATAGCAATTGTAGGGCAAAAGAAGTTGGCTTTGAAATATTGTAATTGCTTTCCTCGGTTGTTCTATCTGCCAGTACTTGTAAGAGTGCATGACTTAAGGTTTACTCTAAACAGATAAAATGGGATCCAAATGGTGACATCTGTTAACACATCTGTTCTTGAGCTTTTCATTGAAACCTATCCATTACTTTTATCATAACAAAGGTTCTTCATTGTGTTGGGTCTACAGGTTATGTGCACTACATCTCACTAGTAAAGTATCCCTATCTCACTAGTGAAGTACCCCTATGATTTAATATATAGTACCTTTTGATGCACATCAGAATTAAGGATAATTATTTGTATGGCCTGGTTTATGACAGTTTTTCTGCAATGATCTGCTTATAATGTATATATGTATGTACATACGCATGCATGCACAGATGTATGTATGTATGTATGTATGTATGTATGTATCTATCTATCTATCTATCTATCTACTGCATTGCATTGCATGCTTGCACGACTGAATGAATGAGACAAAATCTTCTTGTTCAGCAGTTTAGTTCTTGGAAAAGTTTGGAATGACACAAAACAGATGAAGTGCAGTTATTATTTAACAAATTCACTCTTGAAGATTCATTTCATAAACACTATGTAGTGCCATGATATTTTCACTAAATAACTTGCAGATTGTTATGTGTGGTGGTTGCAATGTTTACCTGCCACTCACTGTATTAACTGTGGCCAACAGATTTATGCACGAGTGTATGGGTGAACTTGTCAGGTTATGTAATGTAACTCCTGGTGTTTAATTAAAATTAAATCTTTAATTCTCTGTGTGTTGCTGTTGTTATTGTTGACAGAACCATATGATATGTTTCTGTATTAGCTTGGCTGACAAACCACCCTTAGAGCTGGATGACTGCTACTACTACAAGCATTCGCGCTGCTGCTGATTTTCTTTCTGTCAGTATGGGTCACTCTGTTGGCAATTACAAAACCCTAGCAACAATAATTTGAAAACAAACTGCAGCTTATATAGTGGCTACCAATCATGTAAGCCTGTTGTGTTGTTTCAGGACTGACTGACTCAGTAGGTGTGTCAAACCAGACTGCATTATAAAATAGTCTTCAAGTTTGTAGGTACTTAATGAAAGCCTAGTTTTCACAACCACTGCCAAAGTGACATTCTTTATTGCCACAAACAATGACACAGAAGAGAACATTGTCTTGTTTTCTTTGTTCTGTTTTGTTTTGTTTTGTTTACCTTCTCACTAATCCCCCTAACACACCATCAGTATTATATATTTTTTACAGCTAGTCAGGTTTTAATTTTATTGAATTATATCACTGTAACCTGACAGATCAGGTGACATATAAAGAATGTCCGTTAGCTAATCACAAAACTCTGACATCAGATTCTGATATGTCTCCTCCTGCTGCTCAAGAATTAAAATTGTTATTTGAAGAACAGACAACAATTATGCAGGTTGCTGGTACAGGTTGTTTATGATCTTTCTTTTACTCTGCTGGAAAAACTCTGTTGCATTACTTGATATTTAGTTTCCAATTTTTATGTTGTGCTTGAGAAAACTTGTCAAGCCAAGTGAAATCATAGTGGTGGCCAAATCTGGTGTCATGTAACTGGCACCTGTGATGATGGCACATAAAAAGTTCTCTTCGAACATTGGGCCTCACGGAAGCAATGACAAGTGATCAAGACCTTTGGCAATACGCCGTGCTTGAGAAGACATGTCAAGCCAAGTAAAATCATAGTTATGGTGCCAGTAGCACATAAAAAGTACCAATTACCCTCTTGGGGTGGTTGACATTAAGAAGGGCATCCAGCCATAGAAACTATACTAAATCAGATTGAAACTTAGTGCAGCTCTCTGGCTTATCAGTTTCAGTCAAACTGTCTAACCCATGCCAGCTTGAAAAGCAGACACTAAATGATGATGATGACTATCATACTTATGAGTGCAGTTCCTATGTTTGAACTGGTACAACTCCTTCAGTTAACAAACACTTTTCACTATACTTTGAAGGACATCAATGAAACCAGTAATATAACCTTCTCTGCCACTGATTTAATGCCTTCTTCACCAATGTCTTCTGTTCTTCCTTGGTCTCTACTTATATTACTAACTTGACTTTGGTTTTTATTCCTCTGAACGTATGGGTTACACTCATCTCCAGTCAGCATATATCACTAGGTGAGCAGGTATAGCTATGTGGCTGAGAAGTTTCATGTTCAACTACGATGTTCTGATTTGAGTTCCCCTATGCAGTGCCTTAGGCAAGTGTATTTAATAATAGCCTCTGTTTGACTAAAGACTTATTAGTAGAATTTGGTAGATAGAAATTGTTGGAAGATTGTTATTCATATATACTAGTATTGTACGATATTAGATAAGAACTGTGTTAAGGTTAGTTGTTCAAATTGTAAGAATTTTGGTTGTTATATTAGAGGTTATAATGCTGCAAAGCTGAATAAAATGATGGGCAAACAACTGGTTAACAACAATATTGCAACTCTAGAATTTGTGAGAATTGCTTCATTTGATGGCAACTGCAGAGAAGTAGAAACAAACACTAGAGATGAATCTAAAATATATATTAGAACAACTGAATTGGCATTCAAAAACTGATTTTTCTAAACACATTCATTTGTCAGCTCTAAAGGAAAAAAAAAATGCACAATGGTTTTTGTCAAAATATATCTGATTCTTATGTAAGATAAGTCTTCCTAAATTCAAAATTACCTGGTTGACTGCATACAAGGCATACTGGCCTACATATACATATACAACCTTCCACGGAATTAATTCTTCATTGTCATCATCATCATCATCATTATCATCATCATCATTTAATGTCTATATTTCATACTGACATGGGTTGGACATTTTGACAGGATTCAACATGTCTGAGAGCTGTATTGTGCTCCAGCATCTGCTTTGGCACAGTTTCTACAGCTGGATGCCCTTCTTAACTCTAGTCACTTTACAGAGTGTACTTACTGTTTTCTGGGGTTTTTTTTTTATGGCACCAGCACTAGTGAGGTTGCTGTGCAGCATGCAAGACTAAGATCCCCCTCTTTGAGTGGGGTTACAGTAAAGAGTAAGGTGACTTTATGCTAGGAAATGAGAGGTTAAAGTATGAAAGAGGGAGCCAGAACAGAACACATTTCTTGCTGTAGTGGAGCTACATAACTACTCACATTATAGAAGAGAGGGTGAGAGTAACTGAGATGAAACTAGAAGAAGAGATTGAGTAGTGGTGATAAAATGTCATTGTGAACCTTCAAGGTATAAGAAGGCAAAGAAAAATGAGTGGGCACAGAAGAACAGAGTGTCTAGGTGGTCAGATTCCTCCTATGTGAACCTTGGCTACCCATTTCTTCCCCACCTTCTAATAATATAGAGATCAAAAAAGAAATAATATGAACTCTAGTGCGGTGTAGTCTGTGTTTTCTGCCCTTCTGTTTTTATGTTTTCCTTGTATTTGAATTGATAGGTCTTCTAGTTCTCTTCTAATTCTCTATTTTTACTGGGGTACATATTCAGGTTTGTTGAGTTTGAACTGTGTTCATTTCTTTTACACCTGTTTTTCAATGCTGATATGGGTTGGAAAGATACTTACAGAAGGTAGAATGTTGTGGTTCATTGCTCTTCTTATCCCTAACTCTTGCTGTTTTGTTCCCTGTTATGTCTTTGTGAAAGCTAGAAGTGACATATTGTATTGACAACATAACATCACCCATATTATATATATATATTTTTTAGCTTGGGTAGTGATATGCAGAGATATAGAATAATAACAAGCAATGCAGATACACTCGCACACAAATACACATCACAAACTTCTATACAATTTCTGCCTACCAGTTCCACTCACAAGGCATCGGTGAGCCTGAGGCTATAATAGATATAACATTTGCCCAAAGTGCTTTACAATGGGACAAACTTGAAACCATGATGTTAGAAAGTGAACTCTGTAGTCACACAAACCTATATTTATGTCTGCACCTAGATGTAAAAATACATAACACTTCATGAATTTGTATGTCATTCTGATCCTGGGCCATACTAATCTTCTGTGTATCAGCCCAGTTTTAGAATTCAGTAATACCTCTCTTTACAAGTCCATCTACAAATGCTAGTGACTTGGCAGTTGTGTCTACAAGTGATGGTATGTGCAAGTCTAGTGTAGTGAAAGTGATTAAGAAAACGATTATAATAATAATATTTTTTATTATAAATGGCCTTGTCAATCTTTTTACTTTATATAAAATATTCTTTACACTCTACTATTGTTTTATTGCCACTTATTTACAAGTATTATAAATTTCACAGATAAAATATTTTTCTGGGAATGGATTATGATTTATAACATTGCTACTATAGGAAATTATTGCTCTGCTTTACGAGTTTTCACTTTACAACTGATCTCCATGAACAAATTAACCTGTATACTGAGGCATTACTGTATATACTGCTGAAGTCATACACTTCATTTCTAATACTGAATTTCTATGTTCTAATCCATTATAAGATCTCTAATGTTAATAATTGCATTATACTTTTGCAAAAAGATAAGTACTTATCATGGAAATCTAAGATTTCTTCCAAGAGAGAAAATATTTGCATGTTCAATTTCCTTAAACTTTATTCTGGCTATTCGTTGTGTCAATTAATTTTTTGATTCAGACATTTACCAATGGGGAAGGAATTTTCTCTCTTTCATTATTTGTATTATCTTCTAACACCACTACCGCCACCACTGCTCCTGCTGCCACTGTCACTGACGAAATGTCTACACTGTCTTGCTAGGAATAGGAGAATGCATTGGACATTTAATGTGGTCCTGTATGTTCAAAAATGATGTTTTGAATGTCTTTGATAATAGGTCTATGGTACTGAGGCTGACTTGAAATGTGAAGACATCTTGAGGAAGTGTCCTCTACTATAGTCCCAGGCTTACCAAACCTTTTTGAGTGGATTTGGCAGATGGAAACTGAAAGAAGCCCCTCCCATCATGTATATATGTGTGTGTGTGTGTGTATGCATGTATATATATGTATATATATATATATATGAGCAAAACGCCCCCCCCCCCCATCCAATGGATGGTGCTGAGTTGTCAAACATTTAAGCCAAATTTTCTCAAAAGAACTTGTCCGACTGTCCCATAGGCTGCCCCTTTGCGAAACACTGATTTAATTAACCTAAATTTGAGACACCAGCAAAAGAAGAAATAAAGATAGACTTTTTTTCTATTCTAAAGGAAAACGATTTTATTCACTTTATAGATCGCATTCTCACCTGGAATCGATTTTTGTAATTTTTTCAAGACTTATACATGCCCTGATACCGTTGGTATCTACATATCAAATTTGAGTGCAATCGGATGGAGGATGCCTGAGATCCTAGAAGGCACACACACAGACAGACAGAACGGATTTTATAGAATATATATATATATAATTTTAATCCAAATGGGAAAACAAAAAAACAACAACACGTGGAACAATTACAGTATTATTATTAATAGGCGCTCAGGAAATATGGAAGCAGGAAGGTATGACGTTTCGAGCGGAGCTCTTCGTCGGAAACATAAAGAAGGAAGAGAGAGGAAAGAAAGATCCCAAAGTGGGCAACAAGAGATGGAGAAAAAAACGACTGGTGTTTACGAAGTACACATGGTGAAAGGCGGAAGTTTACGATAACAAGAGCAAAGTAGGTTTTTAAAGCCAAAAGAGTGGAGACAGGGTTGGTAACGCAACAGATGTGTGTGAGTGTGTGCGTGTGCGTGTGTGTATGTGTGTGTGAGGCGAGATAAAAAAAACAAAAAATATATGTATATGTTAGTGTGTGTGTCTGTGTGTAGGCGTGTGAGGTAGGGCGAACAGTAGTAGGCAGCAGACAGTGGTCAGTAGTAAGAAAATGAAGGAAGGAGGAAGGGAGGGAGGGGAAGGGGTGGGGGCGTATGTAACATGCCAGCGTGTGTTGAGTAGTAGTGTGTGTGTGTGTCCAGTGTCGTGGTTGTATTAATGGCGAGTAGATTGAAGTATGTGTACGAGTAATGTATATATTTAAGCAATGTGTGTGTGTATGTATGTGTGCGCATGTGTGTAACAAAAAAGGGGGGGGGTTAAGGAAAAAGGACTCCAGCTGAGGGGAAGATGGAAGAGTGGTCCCGCGGAGACAGGCGTAGGAGAACCCAAGGACAGGCGACGGCCCCTGGAACGAACGGGAGGTCTCGTTGGGTCCAAGAGTGAGGTGCATGCATGCGCGTATGCGTGCGCGAACCGGCGCAAGCGCGTGCGTGCGCGCGCCTGCGAGTGCATAAGTATGTATGTGTGTGGATGTGTGAGTGTGTCTGTGTATGTCTGGGTGTCAGTGTGTCCGATGAATGTATGTGAGTATGTGTGTATATATGTGTGTGCATAGATGTATGTCCGTGTGTGTGTGTGTGTGTATGAGTGTGTATGTATGTACGTGTGGAAGTGTGTGTATGTGCATGTGTGTGCGCGTACATACAGGTGTGTGAGTGAGTGTGTGTGTGTGTATGTATGTGTGAGTGTGTATGTATGTGTGTGTAGGATGCATGTATGTGTATGGGTGTATGTATGTGTGTGTGTATTTATGTATGTGTACGTGCGTGTGTGTGTGTATGCATGTATGCGTGTGGGTGTGCGCGTGTGCATGCATGCATGCATGTGCGTATGTGTGTGCATGTGTGCGGGTATATATGTATGTGCGTATATGTGTGTGTATGTGCGTACATGTGTGTGTATGTAGGTGTGTAGGCGTGTGTGTATAGGTGTATGTATGTAAGTATGTATGGGTGTGTCTGTGTATGTGTGTGTGTATGTATGTGTGTATGTAGGTGTGTGGGCGTGTGTGTATAGGTGTATGTATGTATGTCTGGGTGTGTCCGTGCATGTTTGTGTGTGTGTATGCATGTGTATGTAGGTGTGTGTGTACATGTGTAATGTATGTGTGTATGCGTGTGTGTGCGTGTGTATGCGTGCGTGTGTGTATGTAGGTGCGTATGTATGTGTGTGGGAGTGTAGGTGTGTGTGTGCGTGTGCGTGTTTATGTTGGTGTGTGCGTATGTAAGTGTATGGGTGTTTGTCATGCATGTGTGTGCGTGTGCAGGCGAGTGTGTATGTAAGTATGTGTGTGTGTATGTTTGTGTGAGTGTGTTATATACGTGATTATATGTGAAGGCATATGGCTTAGTGGTTATATACAGCTCGTGAGTTTGATACTCAGTGGCACATTGTGTCTTTGAGCAAGACACTTTATTTCATAGTGCTCCAGTCCACTCAGCTGGCAAAAATGAGTTGTGCTTGTAATTCAAAGGACCAAGCCTTGTCACATTCTCTGTCATACTGAATCTCCCTGAGTACTATGTTAAAGATGCACATGTCTGTGGAGTGTTTAGTCATTTGCACGTCAATTGTGCAAGCAGACTGTTTCATTGATTGAATCAACACCTATTGTCATAATTTATGGCATGCCAGTTTTTTATGTGTGTGTGTGTGTGTGTTTGTCCCCACTACCACTTGACATCCAGTGTTGGTTTGTTTACATCACCATTACTTAGCAGTTCAGCAAAAGTGACCAACAGAATAAGTATCAGACTTTAAAACTAAATACTAGAGTCCATTCATTTGACTGAATCTCTTCAATGTGGTGCCCCAGAATGGCCATAGATCAATGATTGAAATAAATAAAAAGTAGAAGGTCAAAAGCAGATTTATTTTTTCAGGTTCCCTTTTCAATAATTTTCTTTTAACGTAATTTAAAATAAAAAAGAAATTGATTTATTAAAAAAAAACATCAATTGATTTGACCTAGAATCTCCTCCTCTTTCTTATCATTTTATTTATTTATTCATTTATTTTAATTAGTATTTCCTGTAAATATATAAAAAAAAATTCAAAATGAATTTCAAAAAAAAATACCTAATTATTAATTAACTGTAAATTTTGTTGAAATATGACCTGGGCCATTTATAAAATTAAAGCTAATTTTGGCATTGACTTGTGGGGAAATGTACCCCTCAGAGGATAGAAAGTTTTGAAAAGCTTATTTACAGCTGGATTGCTTTTGGTTGTTGGATTCTGTGACCGCCAGAGGATTTGTTCTTATCTTAATGTTGAACTTCATAAGAGTAAATAGTCATAACAGAACTAAAAGGTAGTTCAGCTATTGATAGTAGTAGTAGTGGTGGTGCTAGTGGTAATGGAGCTATAGAGCTGATGGCAGTGGTGTTACTGTTGGCGCCATTGATAACAGTGCATGGACAGAAGTGGTATTTTGGTACTTAAAAGGTTTTCAAAGTGCTGGGTTGCAGTGTCTGAAACATGATGATGATGATGATGACAATGATGATGATCATTATCATCATCGTCATAGCTACTGTAACCACCACAGTAACAAATTATATCCCTAACAACCACTACCACCAGCACCAACCATTACTACCACCACCACTTTCAATGGTACTGTCAGTAGCAAAACTATATTTTAGTTCCATTTTGGCCTCCCCCTTCTCCTCCCTCCTCTTCCCTTCTCTTCCATTCACTTCCCTCCCCTTCTCACCTGTATTTCCCCTCCCCTCCCCTCCTTCCCTCTCCACCTTCTCTATTCCTCCTCCTTATTTACTTTGGTGGGTTGGCAGAATCGTTAGCATACCGGGCAAAATGCTTACCAGTATTTCATCCATCTTTACATTCTGATTTCAAATTTCACTGAGATCAACTTTGCCTTTCATCCTTTTAGGGTCAATAAAATAAGTACCAGTTGAACATTGGAGTTGATGTAATGCACTTATCTCCTCCCCGAAATTGCTGGCCTTGTGCTAAAATTTGAAATCATCTTTATTATTATCATAATTATTATTGCAATCAATAGAAAATTCTTAGCGGTATTCTGTCTATATTTATGTTCTGAGTTCAGATTCCACTGAGATCGACTTTGCCTTTCATTTTTTGGGATCGATAAAATAAGTACCAGCTTGAGAACTGAGGTTGATGTAATCAACTTACCCCTTCACCTGAACTTGCTGGCCATGTGCCAAAATTTGAAGCCATTATTATTGTTATTATTATCATCATAGGAAGGTGGTGAGCTGGCAGAATCATTAGCACACTGGGCGTGCTGAGTTCAAATCTTGCCGAGTTCAATATCATCTTTCATCCCTCAGCAGTTAATAAAGTACCAGTTAAATACTGGGGTTGATGGTATTGACTAACCTCTTCCCCTCAAAATTGCTGACCATGTTCTTAAATTATAAACAATTATTATTATTATTATTATTATTATTATTAAGGCAGTGAGCTGGCAGGATCATTAGTATGCTGGATAAAATTCTTAGCGGTATTTTGCCTGTTGCTACATTCTGAGTTCAAATTCCACCAAAGTCGACTTTGCTTTTCATCCTTTCAAGGTTGATAAATTAAGTACCAGTGGAACACTGGGGTCGATATAATTGATTAGTCCCCATCCCACAAATCTGAGGCCTTGTGCCTCCAGTAGAAAGGATTATTATTATTATTATTATTATTATTATTATTATTATTATTATCAAGATGATGATAGAGGACCAAGATATGTGGTACATTGCTGTACTTGAGAAGACCCACCTACCACAACAGAATTGAGATCCTAATACCAAGGTGCCACATAAAAAGCATTGGTGAGGGTGCTGGTGCCATGTAAAAAGCACTGGTAATGATGCCATGTAAAAGGCACTCAGTACACTCTGTGGAGTGGTTGGCATTTGGAAGGGCATCCAGCCATAGAAACCAAACCAAAACAGACTATGGAACCTGTCAAGCTGTCCAACCTATGCGAGCTAGGAAAACGGACGTTAAATGTTGATGATGATGATATTGTCATCAAGGTGGTGAGCTGGGAGAACTGTTACTATGCTGTGCAAAATGCTTAGTGGCATTTTGTCTGCCTTTATGGTGTGAGTTCAGATTCCACCAAGGTCAACTTTGCTTTTACCAATTGATTACAGGGGTCAATGTAATCGACTAGCCCCTTCCTCAAAATTTCAGGGCTTGTGCCTATAGTAGAAAGGATTATTATTATTATTAGTAAGAGTAGTTAATGACAAAATTAGTTGAGTATGGAACAAAAATGCAACATCACTTTAGTTCTGAGTTCCAACTCTTGTCAGCATCAAATTTGTCATTCATCAAATAAGCACCAATTAAATATTAAAGTAGGTTAAATTGTCTCTGCTTTTTTTTTTTCTTTTTTGCATGCCTAGAAACAATGTTTGACACCCTCAGTGGCAGAATTTTTTTAATGCATTAGACAAAATTCCTTACTATATTTTTTTCTAGCTCTTTCAGGGTTCAAATCTCATTGAGATTAACTTTGCCTTTCTTTCCTCTGAGGCTAATAAAATAAAGCACCAGTCAAATACTGTGATCAATGTACTTAGCTAATCCCACCCCCAAATTTAAGGCCTTGTGCCTATATAACAAAGAAATTATTATTATTATTATTATTGGCAAGATAATAATAATATTGCACCAGGCAATATGCTTAGTGGTATGTTGTCTGTCACTATGTTCTGAGTTCAAATTCCACCGAGGTCAACTTTACGTTTCATCCTTTCGGGGGTCGATAAATTAAGTACTAGTTGCGTACTGGGGTCGATGTAATCGACTATCCCCCTCCCCCAAATTTCAGGCCTTGTGCCTATTTGTACCAAAATTTGAAATTGTTATTATTATTATTATTATTATTATTATTATTATTATTATTATTATTATTTCAGATACTGAAAGGATCTATACAGAGGTCACTGATGAGATATGTAGTGAGTATGGCAAGAAATTCACATGGGAAGTTAAAGTGAAACTAATGGGTCAGAGGGAACGTGATGCTGCAAAAATCGTAATTGGTAAGTGGAAATGTTATCATTTACATTTATAAATATATAAAGGCACATGGGGGACTTGACGTGTGATATTGGTTGGTTGACCTGACTGGAAAGACATCTAAAACAATCCTTATAATGCACTCTGTCATGCTATTTTTTAAATAGACTGTGCACTATAACTAGAGTTATCCTCCCATTGCAGTGTTTCTCTTTAGGGTTTTTGTGTGGATCCAAAAATGGGTGAGGTGGACAAATTGCCATTTTAATATAATTAAGATTGTTTTAAACGTTTAAACTTGCCTGAGACCATCATGAAGAAGAATTATGTGGCTACATATATTTTCTCTCTTTTCATTAATAAAGAACAACAGGTAGAAATTCCATACAGTGCACCCAATGTGGACTACAGGTGCACAAGAGGTGCAATGGAATCACAGTAAGGTTAACAGGGAAATTAAATTTTGTATGTGGCAGATGTGCAGGAGCAGCAAACAGGAAGAACATTTTTCAAATGTCTAGGAGTCTTCCTAGAGATAGTAGATAGTTTCTGTTACCCAATTAGCAATGGAGGTGGATGTTCTGAAAGTATAGTTGTCAGAGTAAGAACAGTGTAGAGTTAGTTTAGCAGGTTATTGCTTCTGATAGTAACAAAAGGTCTCTCTCATAGTGAAAGCAGATTGTATGATGTTTGTGTACAAACAGCAATGTTGCATGGTAGTGAGAAGTTGGCCCTGAAAGGAGAGAACAGCTGATCATGAACATGGATAAGGACTCCTGATGTGAATGGAACCAGTAGATGAGGGAGACCCAGTAAGACATGGATTGAAGTAGTGAAAGCAGATCTCAGGATGTTGAGTCTCACAGAGGGGATGACTAAGAATGAAGGTGATTGACACTTCACCGTATTTAAGAAGACCCATCTGTTATGTCTGTTACAGTAAAACTAAGGTCCTAAAAGCATAATATTTATATATATATATATATATATATACATCCTTCATCTGTTCCTGTCATGCCTTCCCTACTTTCCCATCTTTCTATTACCCACCCCACCATCACACTTCTAACTACAACTCTATTCAGTTGCTATAATCATATTTCAAACAACACATTTCATCCCCTTTTATGCTACCAGTTATCCCTCTTTCTGGAACCACTTCCTTTTGACATGCATTCTTCATTCTCTGCATCATCCCTTTCTTCTTTATTTTCCACTGATCACCCTTTCTGTATCACCAGTTATCTCTCCCTTAATTCTGGAGCTACATCTTATGGCTGCCATATCTCATTCCTAACCCCCTTTCATATCTGCCATTGACCATTTCCCACCTTTATTTGCCACTCACAGTATCCACCCCTCCATCTTTGTCACTGTACATATCCCCCCCTCTCTCTCTTTCCATTTCTCTCTTCATTCATGCATCTCCACAACTATCTCCCTTTTTCTCATCTATCTACAGTTTTATTATTCTGCTATTCTCTATCCTTTTTGTACTGCCTTCTTCCTGAGTTACTTCTGTTTCTTATGATCTCCTCCCCAACTCATATCTGTCATTGACTATGTTCCCATCCTTGTTCACCATTTATTACATTTAATTCCATTCCCCTCTCAAGCTGTCTGTCATTCTCCTCCAACACTCTTGTGAACTTAGATAGCCACTCTTTCCAATCCTTTGTTCTTACTCTCTCTTCTACTCACCTTCTTCTACCATGAAATTATGCCCCAATACCTTTTCACCACTATTTTTATCCCTCTTTCTAACTATTCCCACCCACCCTTATATTGTAAAGAGTATCCATGTTCTCCTCTGTGGAGGTGCAATGACCCAGTGGTAGGGCAGTGGACTCGCGGTAATAGGATCGCGGTTTCGATTCCCAGATCGGGCATTGTGAGTGTTTATTGAGCGAAAACACCTAAAGCTCCACGAGGCTCCAGCAGGGGGTGGTAGTGAACCCTGCTGTACTCTTTCATCACAACTTTCTCTCACTCTTTCTTAGTGTTTCTGTTGTACCTGTATTTCAAAGGGGCAGCCTTGTCACGCTGAATCTCCCTGAGAACTACGTTAAGGATACACATGTTCTGGAGTGCTCAGCCACTTGCACGTTAATAAATGAGCTGCGACATCACTGGTGCCAAGCTGTATTGGCCTTTGCTTTTCCTTTGTATAACATCAGTGGCATAGAGAGGGGAGGCTGGTATGCATGGGCGACTGCTGGTCTTCCATAAACAACCTTGCCTGGACTTGTGCCTCAGAGGGTAACTTTCTAGGTGCAATCCCATGGTCATTCATGACCGAAGGGTGTCACAACAATCCATGTTCTCCTCTATAGTGAGATATCTGATCCTGTCCTTCTGACATTCTTTAACCTCTCAACACTTGGCATAAAGCCACTGCCCTCTCTACTACGCTCCCACTCAGATGAATGTTCTTTTTTATTTTGTGGGTTCTCACTGGTGCTAGTATCATGAAAAGAAAGCATCCAGTACACAATGTAAAGTAGTTGGCATTAGGAAGGATATCCAGCCATTGAAATCTTGCAAATGTAGACACTGGAGCTCAACAAAGTTCTCCTGCATGCCTGATCCTACTAAGCCACCTAACCCATTCCACCATGGAAAAGAGACATTAAATTATGATTGTGGTGGTGATGATGGTGGAGATAAAAATTTTTCTTCTTTTTTTTTTGAGGAGACCTTGGATTTATCAGTTTGAAAACCACTGTTGTATATCCTTAAGTAACTTAGGCTCTTAATTCAGTAAGGCTTTTTTAAGTATGATATTTCTTTAGTGTTCATCAAATCCTTAGAGATAGCTATTTTTACTGATTATAGAATGGTTGAATGGCCGAAAGAGAAAGAACTGTTCCACTATATGATAAATTTGGAAGGCTAAGCATCAAGTAGGAAGACAGAAGAAAAAAAAAATGAATGAAAGAACAAAGACAAAATGTAAACAGAAATACTCTTAAAAATGTATATTTATGCCTGTGTATGTATGTATTTATGTGTGTGCACATAGCCTTGTGTGTATATGTATATATTTCGTATTTATGCCTGTGAACATGTAAAGAGTAAGAAAAAGGAGTTGGTTATTGAGAGATATACAATCTTTCTTAATCACTGAGTTCTAAGATTATAAAACAAACGGGTTTTGGTTTACAGTTATATGATGAAGTTTCATTGGCTATGTATACTTGCATAGGGTGCACTAGTGTGTGTGAGTGTGTGTGTGTATGTAGCTGCTATTGTCCCTTAGAGCCAGCTGAAAGGTTTCCCTGTCAAAACAATGAAATGTCAGATGACATCTCTGGGGTGCAGAAGTGGAAGACAATCAACTTGGTGAAGACCCTGTGTAGACAGCTGAACTAACAAAAGTAGACATAACTTCAGTATACCATCATCTTTGTCGGAGTTCACTCAGTGTTTTCTTCTCTGGAACTAACCAAAATTATAAAGGAGCAGTGTTGGAGGTAGAGGAAATAGTATGAGAAATTCTAGACATGATCTCATTTGCTTGTTTTTATTTTACTTAAAACAATGACCATTATCTGATCAGCTCCTTAGTGTAAATGCTACAGTTTCTATTATTACATGTGGCATTTAATGCCCTCTGTGGTCCTGGATAAAGATGGTGTCCATGTATAATTTCACTGAGTCCTTTTTCTTACATTGTATCGTTTTGTTATTAAGATTTTCTTTGAAAAACCTGTTCTGATTCAATGCTAGAGTTTGTCCTCAAAATGATAAATAGTAAAGCTATGTTTTCAATTACACAGGCACAACCTTCAGATGGCATTGGTTTTGTTGACTGTTGTTTCGAAATAGGTGTGAGCATCATTCCCATCCCATATTGCCTCTAGAGAAATAAAAGGTTAAGTCAACCTTCACTAGAATCTGTTACCATAACATACAGTTTGAAAGGAAAAAAAATATTTATACAAGTCATAGAAAAATAATGTTTATTCCAATATTTGTGTTTCAGTTTAATCAATAATAGCATAAGTTGGATGAGTTTAATAATTTAGACATTTGCTATAATATTTGATTCTCGTACATCAGAGTTGAATGCAGGATATATTTAGTTTCCTTTCCCTATACTTTCAGATTAAATTCAGTTGGAGTCAGTTTTGACTTTCATTCTTTAAGTGATGTTAAGATATTTATCATTACTATACTGGGGTTTATTCAATCTATTATACACCTTCTGAAAAAACAGTACTTGCTTGAAAGAAATCAATGTTTAAAGCAGATTGAAGTAACTATGTAAATTACATGGTTGATATCATTATATCAACTGAAGAACTTAATGTAAAGTTAATTAACATTATGGCCATTTGAAAATTAGCAATTAACTTTGTATCTTTGCTAGAAGCACCTGTGAAATGAGATTGATAGTTAATTCAGATAGGTTGACATGGGCCTAGGAAGAGTGGATGCAGGGGGTGCTAGCACGCCTAAAACTTTTGTGGAGTACAAAATCCAAATTTGCACCATTTCTTACTTCTATCAGGTTTATAAAACAGTGTGTAAAAATTGATCTGTAAAAAGTAGCTTGAAGTTAGGTTTCTTCTCAAAGAACAAAAATAAATACGAAAAAAAAAACAATTGGACCTTGTTTGTAAAAATTTTGGACCTGGGTTTGCACCACCTAAAAAATTTTTTTTTTCCCAAGCCAGTGTAGGAAAGTGGGAGCAATGTGTGCTAATTTAGCTTGGAGAAGAAACTCAGTGACTTGAGTGGTTATGGTACTGAACTATATCAGTGTAAATCAAGACATTGTTGGTGAAAAGTGTGCATGGAATGATGGTGGCACTTTCATGCTTACTGACTGAGGCACAAAAGTGTGAAGCTTTTTCTTGTATGATTACTAATATATACAATGAAAGACTTTTAAGTTGGTACTTGTTCTTATGGACATTCAGCAAGTGAATGAATGAATACTTTTGAAAATGTAGGGAATCATTTAATTCTACTTGCCTTTATTTATCTTAGAAATAGGTACCTTGAAGATTTTATTGAGGGATAAATACAATTTATAGGCTTATTCCTTAATAACTGGGCAGATGCTGTGTACACCCAACAGCTTGAAAATGAATACATTTTGAATTAACTTAATATAAACCAAAGAAGCTTTTTACCATATCTATCTATCTATCTATATATCTATCTATCTATATATATATATATATATATATATATATATATATATATATATATATATATATATACACACATACATATATAGTTATAATAATAATAATATTAGGGAGTAAATCCAAACTTACAGGAAAAAATTAGATTTAGGATTAAATCTAATTTTACTGGAAGAGATGTCTTCCTGCGGCTATAAACATCAGTAGCACTGTCCCATATAGGACACCACACTTAGTTGGCAATTAAATGTTATGATTCCATATTGCTACTGTTTATATCTCGCTCAGAGATTTAATATAATACTTGGCATATATAGATTAAAGCAGAAATGAAAAGGCAAGCAATTTGACAAGATTTTACAATGTCTTTGCCAAACAGTTTGCCTTTTCATTTCTGGTTTAATCTATACCTACTGGCTCAAGGAGAAGCCACTTCTAGCTACTTTAGGAAGGCAGTTACAAAATCTCACGTTCAACTGCAATCTAAACTGGAATTTTAGTGGCTTACCAATTTGAGCACTCTGAGTGCATGCCTACTAGTGTGAATCACCCTGACAAAGACTCCTCGTATAATTTATGTGTGTGTGTGTGTGTGTGAGAGGCGCTGAAAAGTTCTTGGCTTTGGGCAAAAGAAAACACTGGGGGATCAGTTAATTATGATTTTATTGAACATATTCCCCTCTCAGAATCACACACTTATTGCAGCAGTCCATCAGTTATTTCTAAGCCCTGTAAAAGAACTAGAATGGTTGAACCCCCAACCAGGCCTTTCGCAATACCCTTAAAGCCAGGAACTTTTCAGTACAGAGTAATTAGTGAGAGATTATCAATCTGAGAAAAATACTTTATAAGCTATCTGTTAGTACACCAAGTTAACAATATTGTTGAGATTAGTAAAGAACTCCAAGTATTCTTGGGACATCACCATTCTATATAGTAAATCCGTGGCTGTGCTCCAATTATACTGGTTTTTACACAGGGTGCTATACAAGACAGGATATAAATAATGGTCATTACATAATTTTCTTTATTGTAGTAAATTTGACTTGCAGCTGTTTCCAGTAGTCATTATAGATTAGTTATTGATAAATTTACTCAATTGACCCCAGTGCTCAGTTGAGAAAAATTGAACGACCTAAAAATTAATGCTACTTTTGTCAGAATAATTTCTAGCTATATATAGATATGTGTGTGTGTTTGTTTACATTGGTTATATCATCATCATCATCATCATCGTTTAACGTCCGCTTTCCATGCTAGCATGGGTTGGACAGTTCAACTGGGGTCTGGGGAGCCCGAAGGCTGCACCAGGCCAGTCAGATCTGGCAGTGTTTCTACAGCTGGATGCCCTTCCTAACGCCAACCACTCCGAGAGTGTAGTGGGTGATTTTATGTGCCACCGACACAGGTGCCAGACGAGGCTGGCGAACGGCCACGCTTGGATGGTGTTTTTTATGTGCCACCGACACACATCATCATCATCATCATCATTTAACATCCGCTTTCCATGCTAGCATGGGTTGGACGGTTCAACTGGGGTCTGGGGAGCCCGAAAGCTGCACCAGTCCAGTCAGATCTGGCAGTGTTTCTACAGCTGGATGCCCTTCCTAACGCCAACCACTCCGAGAGTGTAGTGGGTGATTTTATGTGCCACCGACACAGGTGCCAGACGAGGCTGGCAAACGGCCACGCTCGGATGGTGTTTTTTATGTGCCACCGACACAGGTGCCAGACGAGGCTGGCAGACGGCCACGCTCGGATGGTGTTTTTATGTGCCACCGACACAGGTGCCAGATGAGGCTGGCAAAACGGCCACGATCGGATGGTGCTTGTTACGTGCCCACAGCACGGAGGCCAGTCGATGCGGTACTGGCTACGGCCACGTTCGGATGGTTTTCTTGTGTGCCACGTGCCACCGGCACTGGTACCACAAAGATACAAATTCCATTGATGTTCATCTATTTTGATTATATATATATATATATATATGGTTAATGAATATGCAGTTTTCTCTCTAAATGCTTTTGTAATAAATTCAAGACATTTTGTATTTCAAACCAGTTGCCTCAGAAATAGGTACCACTCTTATGCAGAGGAGTTGTTGGTGATCATAGTGAAAGTCCTCGTGATTTACTCCAAACATTATCTCAATTTCCTGAACTATCAAAGCAGCGAGCTAGCAGAAACATTAGCATGGCAGGTGGAATGCTTATCCGTATTTTGTCTGTCTTTACGTTCTGAGTTCAAATTCTGCCGAAGTTGACTTTGCCTTTCATCCTTTCTGGGTCGATAAATTAAGTACCAGTTGCGTACTGAGGTTGATCTAATTGACTGGTCTCTTCCCCCAAAATTTTGGGCCTTGTGCCTAGAGTAGAAAAGAATTTCCTGAACTATCCTATTTATATAAGGTAGAAATAAAAAAAAAATAACACCTGAAAAATTATCATGAAGTGAAAATGATATAAGGATATTGAATTCATTTACTATTAACTTAAAAATCATATGTCAATTATATGGTTGGTGTAATTATATTGAGTATGGAACTTTACAGGAATCCCAATTTTATGGTAATTGGAAAACAAATTTACAGAAATCCCATACATGAAGCCTGTGAAAGCTCCTATGCTCTTAAAGTCTATATATTATTGTTTGGCTTTACTTTTCAAATATTTAAATCAATATGGTGTTTTCTTATTTTGCTATTAAACTTTGGCACAATGACCCAAATTTATAAGGAATGGTTTAGTTGATTTAATTACCCACAGAGCATTAATGGTACTTCATCATCATCATCGTTTAACATCCACTTTCCATGCTGGCATGGGTTGGATGGTTTGACTGAGAACTGACAAGCCAGGAGGCTGCACCAGGCTCCAATTTGATCTGGCAAGATTTGTACAGCTTGATGTCCTTCCTAATGCCAACCACTCCGAGAGTGTAGTGGGTGCTTTTTACATACCACTGGCACAGGGGCCAGTCAGGTGGCACTGGCATCAACCACACACAAATGGTGTTTTTATGTGCCACCAGCATGGGAGCCAGTCCAGCAGCACTGGCATTGACCATGCTCGAATGGTACTTTTTACATGCCACTGGCATGGGTTTCAGCCAGGCGGTACTGGCATCGGCCACAACAACAATTTCACTTGACTCAACAGGTCTTATAGATGAGAGTTAAAGACAACTCTGTTTGTAGGAACATAACCATGTAGTCTAGCCTCCTCCTTTCTAATAATGATTTATGTTTTCCTAATATATTGGCATGGCTCTATCATTAGGATGTTGTTGATTTCACCACCATGTAGCTTTTGGTTTAGTCCCACTGCATGGCACTATGGGTAATTGTCTTCTACCATAGCCTCAAGTTGATCAGTGCTTTGTTAGAGAAATTTTGTAGGCAGAAACTTATGGAAGTCACTCTCACCCACACACACACACACACATATATATACAAGGACATATACACACACATGTGTATGTATATATATATATATGTATATTCTTTTACTTCAGTCATTTAACTGTGGCCATGCTGGATCACTGCCTTGAAGGATTTTAGTCACAAAATTCAACCCCCAGAACTTATTTTTTAAGCCTGGTACTTATTCTATCAGTTTCTTTTTGCCAAACTGCAAAGTTACAGGGATGTAAGCACACCAACACTGGTTGTCAAGCAGTGATGGGGAGACACACAGATGCAAAGACACACACATATATATATACAATGAGCTTCTTTCAGTTTCTGTCTATCAAATCCACTCACAAGGCTTTGGTCAGCTCGAGGCTATAGTAGAAAACACTTGTCCAAGGTGCTATGCAGTGGGACTGAACCTGGAACCATGTGGTTGGGAGGCAAGCTTCTTGCCACACAGCCACACCTGTGCCTATATATATATATATATATATATATATATATATATATTGTGTGTGTGTGTGTGTGTGTGTATACTGTTTGCTTTTTGATAAGATCATCGGAAAAGCACTCAGTTCAGTGAAAGATAAATATCACCTAATGAATCCAGGAGTTATATGTTAGCTGCTTCATGTTTCATGCTCAGACTATGCAGTAATCAGACAAGCTTGTATGGCATATTGTGCACAATTTGGGAATTATTCAGGCTCAAAATAATGTGAGAAATGTGAGAAAAAATTAGAAAAAAAAATACACTTCTTTGATTTAATAAGGATGTGTGTTCCTTTGGTTATACTGAGCTTACACATTTTTGCCCATTGACGTATGGTCTAGGTTTTTCTATGATGCTCCACTTAATGCAGTGTGGTTCCAGGTATGGCTTGCTGACTTTGTGCTTCATCTTTTTCCTACATGTTTGAAAGAAATAATGGTGGTTGGTACATCTCTTATTGAAATCACCTTCACGCTGTCCAGTATATTTTTTTTTGTTTTGGTTTCCTCATTTGATGAAATGGAACTGACCTTGACTTTGTGGCTGTTTTAGTTGACACTGGTTGGGTGCCTCACAATTCCTTACATAGTTGTAGAAAGGTAAATAGCGGGAACAAGAATCTCCGAACAAATAACAATAATAATTTATTTTCGCCGAAATAAGCATTTCATCTCTGGACATCGGTAACCTGGACGCCAGGGTGGAAGCGGCAGAGTTGGTTGACTCACTAATGTGAAGGCATTCTTCACAGATTTGCCTAATCGTGGTTCACCTTCACATGGAGCTCGATCGTTGTGTCTAGCTCAGTCAGTGGCAGGAATGAAGAGAGCGAATACTGGTCAAGCCTAGCTTCCTTTTACCCTTTTTTTGCCTCCACATTTCCTGTGTTATTTTGAGCCCGAATGATTGCTAGATTGTGCAAGCCCATCTGATTACTACACTATCTGAGCCTGAAACTTGAAGAAGATCATGTTTCATTCCTGTATTCATACCTTGGATTATATTCTGCATGAGCAATATGCCCTGTAGTGGTAGTTCAATGTGAAAAATCATAAGAAGAGTCTCTGGCTGTAGAATACTGCCTCAAAAAATGTCTTATCCAGTTCATGTTAGCAAGAAAAATGTGGACATAAAAGCAATGATGTTGAGGATGTTTAATATAAGTATAACTTAATTTTAGATGTCTTTCTAATTAAGACATGATTGTAAATGGGATCATGAGACATATTCAAATTAGTTATTGAAATGTAGGTCATGACCTACAATTGGTCATGATCTACTTTCTTCAAGTATAGTTAGTTTTGTAATTTTTAAATACTGACCTATTTCCAAAGAAGGTTAATGATGTAGGGAAATCTATTGAAAAGGATCGGTCCATACATATAAAGCTGGATAACTCACATTAGAGCTTAAACTCAACTTTGCTTGTATTCGGAATATATGTTACGTTGGATACATGCAGTCTGCCAACCCAAAGTTACAAGGTTCAGTATTTGTTAACGATTGCTTTCTTTTTATTTTATTTTATTTTATATTATTAAATAAATAAAATAACAGTAACTTTATTGAGGAAAAGGTGGTGGCAATATCAATCACTCTTCTGATCAAATCTTAGAAACTGTTTTCTCTGGTTTGCACAAATTTGCTCATAGTCTCTCTCATTTACTACTCCTATTTGTAGTGTTACCTTTTTATTTTGGTGAGGGGAAGATTTGAACTTGATACACACAGAATAAGTGTGTACCACCTATTCTATACTGCAAATAGGTACCATGAGTCATGTTATTTGATGCTCTGATAGTTGTACTAGCCCACCACTCCACTCTGGACCGATACTCATTGTTATCAAACCTGAGAAGATGAAAGACAAAACTGACTTCAGTGGAAATTGAACTCAGAGAGTAGGGATTTGGAATAAATATCATGAAGCATTTTATCCAACATGCTAATGATGCTGTTAATTTTCAGCTATTATTGTGATCATCATCATCATCATTTACTGTCTGTTTTCCATGCTGACTTGGGCTGGATGGTTTGACAAGATCCAGCAAGCTGCAGGATTGCATCAAGCTCCAATGCCTGCTTTGGCATGGCTTCTACAGCTAGATGCCCTTTCTAATGCCAGCCACTCTACAGTATGTTCTTGGTGCTTTTTTGTGCAATCAACATATAAATTATGAGGGGCGTTCAATAAGTAATGCCCCTGACCCACTTCCCATAGCAGTAGAGCAACGAAACTTGGCATAGTTATTAGTCTTTTTCTACATAGGAACCACCCAGAGTTACGCATTTCTCCCATCGTTTGATACAGCTCTGGAGACCGTTTTTGCAGAAGACCCCAGCTTGGTCCTCCAACCACGACGTGACTTCAGAAATCAAGGCTGCATCATCTGGGAAACGCTTTCCTTTCAAAAACAACTTCATGGCTGGGAAGAGGTGAAAATCAGAGGGTGCAAGGTCAGGAGAGTAGGGAGGATGGGGGAGGAGTTCATAGCCGCACGCCTGTGCTTCTGATCTGGTGACATGCGAGTTGTGGATCGGAGCGTTGTCCTGCAGGAGGAGGATGCCTTTGCTGATCTTGCCCCGCCTCTTGATTTTGATAGCTTCTCTTAATTTCATCAAAAGTGAAGCATAATAGGCTCCTGTAATTGTGGTACCCTTTGCCAGGAAATCTGTCATCACTACTCCGTCCTGCTCCCAGAAGACTGTGAGCATGACCTTGCCAGCGGAGGGCTGCACCCTTGCCTTCTTTGGAGGAGGTGAGTCATGGTGCTTCCACTGCATTGACTGGGCTTTGGTCTCTGGATCATAGTGATGGACCCAGGTTTCATCCTGTGTAATCAGTCTTTTGAAAAATTTTGACTCATCTTCTTGGCACATCTCCAAATTCATCCTCGAGCGCTCAACGCGTTCTTGCTTCTGGAAAGGTGTGAGCAACCTGGGAATCCATCTGCCAGACACCTTTTGCTTATGCAAATGGTCATGAATGATAGTTTCCACGGACTCGGTACTAATCTTGACCTCATGAGCTATTTGGCAAATAGTTATGCGTCGATCTTCCAAAATGGCAGCCTCAACTTGACGGACAACTGCCTCATCAATGGCAGAAGGGTGGGGGCGACCAGATCTGGGAGCTATTTCCACAGAGTTCCGACCATGTTTGAATTCACGATGCCAGCGTTTTACAAGGTCATATGATGGGGCATCATCACCATAAGTTACTTTCATTTCATCAAAAGTCTCCTATTGTGTACGTCCTTTCAAATACAAAAACCGGATCACTGCTCGACACTCAACAGGCTCCATTTCACACTTGACTCAGTTCAAACACCTGTAAATCAGAAACCACAATTAATTCAGAGCTGTAATTTGCCACTTAATCTATAAAGATATAAATAATTGCACATGCAAAATTTCAGCTAGATCAAACAACTGCAAGTGGGTCAGGGGCATTACTTATTGAACGTCCCTCGTACATTTACATAGTGAATATTACATTTAGAGAAAAATTAATGAAATTCTTTGGAGGAAAGTTAATGAAATTAGCTTGAACTGAGATTTAAAACTGTATTGCCAGTTGGTATTGGTTTCTTTTCCTTTTTTTTTTCTTTTAATTCTTATTCTATGGTGCTTGCCCGTTTATCAAAGAATTGAAGAATTTCCTCTGTTTTTTCACAAAACTCTTTTCAAAACTTGGTCATTTTAGTTGATGCAATATATATTTTGTATTTATTTTCAAATTTCACTTTGAGGAAAATTTAAAACCACTTTGGTAGAATTTGAACATTGATGCATGAAGTACCAAACTGAATAATATATATTTTTTAACCTATGCCTTTTTTTTTTATACCAAAACTTTCCATCCTATTTATCTAAAAACATATAATCCTTTGTATATGATTGTCATTTATTTTCTGTCATTTTCTTCAGATGAACTCCAGCTTCCTTTGACCGTTGACGAATGTATACAAAAAGTATCTGTACTACAAAAGAAAGCTTTTCCTAATGTTCCTCTTTTACCAGGTAATGTTGATATTTCTCAAATATCTGTAACTATTTCATCTATTGCTACTTGTAATACTCCTTAAGCTATTGAAGGAACATCTCCATGGCCACTTACTTTGCTAGAAATCAAAGCCTTGTGTTTAAAATAAGGAAAGCACATTGGCTAATGTACTTATTGATACCACTAATTAGACAAATGGTCATGGATAGAATACATTTGATCATATGTTTGCTCAGTGAAGGTTGACCTGGTACTAAACAACAACAACAAACCTTGCTGCTCTGAACTTACTGACCTTCATAACTCTGTTTTAATGCACCCATTTCTTATCATTCTTATTTGACTTATCTCCCATAACCTAATTATAGTTTCCTATATCTAATTTTCCAAACTTGCACATTTTTTAAAACTCTCTTTACACACACATATGTGTATATATATATAATATATATATATATATATACCTTTAAAGGTATTTTCATATACTGGCCACTTATATATTTGAAGTAAAATCCAGAAATTGGGCTGATACAGGGATAACTAATTTTTTACGAATTTCTGTTGGCTTGCTTCCTTGTTTCAACACGTGTATTATAATAATAATTGTGAAAATATCTAATGTGGCTAGATGATTTAGTGTCTATTTCTGTATATTGGCTACGAAAATTTTTTTTTCAGTATTGTAAAGTGGTCTTTGTCCTTGGTTAGGTTGTGAAAGTCTCCAAAATATAACATCTGATATTACCTACAGTTATGCATGATATCAGTAGCTATCAAAGCCTATCTTGCATTAAGCAACAATAGTAGAGATGTGTAGTGCATGTTCATAAATCTCCTTTTAGGTCTTGTGTTCACGCCAAAAGATGATTTGAGCCCTCATGAGAAACCTGATGTACTATCAAGGCAGTCTTGAAGCTCCTTCTCCATAGACAATACTAATGGTTCATCTAAAACGTTTTCATATAGTTTCTCTCTATTGATTTCCATTTACTCAGCTTTGGTCAACTTGTGGCTTTGAGAGAAGACATTTGTCCAAGATGCTGTGAAGTTGGATGGAATCTAGAACCTAAAAGCATGCAGTTGCAAAGCAAAGAAATAATCTTCTTCAGCTCACAATTATGCCTGTGTCTGTAAGCTTGAGGTAGTACTGAGGATAAGGAGGGAAGGGAGAGAGATTTCCCTTCAGAAAGAGGGAAGATGAAATACTTAGTAAAAAAAAAAAATATATCTAAAGTGCCCTGGGAGATATTATTGTTCTAGTGTTTTGATAAGAGGTCAGTGGCCTGAGAGATAGTGATAAAATGGAAGTGTGTTAAGGGTGGTGTAGTGATGAGTTAAACAGAGAACCATATAGGAGTGCTGTTCAGAATATATTTATTAAGAGGTAGGGTTAGAGAGGAAAGCAGAATCTTGATAGTTGAGTTGGGTGGTGAAAATTGGTGTCCAGAGTGACAGAGTGACACAGAACTGTAGGAAGAACAGAAATAGGAGTGCTTGCTTGCACACATGCACACGTCATTGCAAAGTAAGCTTTTTAATCACACAGACATGTCTGTGCCAATATAAATATCATCATCATCATTTATCTTCATTTAACGGCCATTGTCCATGCTGGCATGGGTTGGACAGTTTGACTGGGCTGGCATGCTGCACCAGACAGCAGTCTGTTTTGGCATGGTTTTCTACAGCTGGATGTCCTTCCTAATGCCAACCACTCTAAGAGTGAAATGGGTGGTTTTATGTGCCACCAGCACAGGTGCCATTTGCATGACACTGGGGTGCGTTTATGTGCCACCGGCATGGGTGCAAATTTGTGTGACACTGGTATCTACCATGACCGCGATTTTGCTCAGCTAGATGGGTCTTCTTCTCAAGCACAACATAATGCCAAAGGTCTTGGTCATTGCCTCTGTAACGCTCAATACTTGAAAGGAACTTAGACACTTTGCCTCCGTGAGGCCATTGCTTGAAAGGAACTCCGCCATTTTGCCTCTGTGAAGCCCAGTGTTCAAAAGATGTTCTTGACATGCCACCAGCATGGGTGCACTTGGCTTGACAGGTCCTCTCAAGCACAGCACATCACCAAAGGTCTCAGTCACCAGTCATTGCCTCTGTGAGGCTCAAAGTTTAAAGATCATGCTTCATCACCTCATCCTATGTCTTCCTGGGTCTACCTCTACCACAGGTTCCCTCCACAGTTAGAGATCAGCACTTCTTTACACAGCTGTCCTTGTCCATACATATCACATGACCATACCAGCACAGTCATCTCTCTTGCACACATTTGATTCCTCTTATGCCTAACTTTTCTCTCAAGAGGCTTACACTCTGTCGAACATGCACAATGACATTGCACATCCAACGAAGCATACTGGCTTCATTTCTTTCTAGCTTAGTTTCTTTGTCTCCATTGTTTGTGGTTCCATATAAACTAAGGTGGAACCTGGTGGTACACCAATATTCTTTTGCAAAGGGATCATACTGGAACAAGCTGACAAAGACTGCAACTGTTGTATTAAACTTTGTGCATGTTATGCAACAATTGCTTGAATGAAGTAAACTCACTTGGTCATTTTCCAAGCAAGTTCTTGAATGTTGAAGTATATTCTTGAATGGGAAAGACAAAAATGTGTCAGAGAGCTTCATTGCTTTTGCTACATTGATTCAGTTGAGATTGTCTTACTCCATCACAACTGTTTTGCTTCATCAGAGTAAGCATTGCAGTGTAAGCTCTCTTGATGATGTATTTGCAGATATATTTGATGAACTTTATTGGATTAACATTCTCAAAATTGATGTGTGTATTAAATGTCATGGTTAGGAGTAGGCTATTGGGAACTATCCATTTGTTGTCAGTATTGTGTTGTCCAGCCAAGGTTTGGAATCCTCCATCCTCTGCTTATCTTCTGTTACAGGGATAACCATCTTCATCTCATTGGTTCTCCTTCACAAAGAAAAGGGGATCATTGAATAACGTAATTTGAAGTGCCTGAATAAAATATGAAATGGCCAAAACTGGAATACCATTGATGAGAGGTGACTTGAACTAACAACAACAGCATCATATCTTTGTTTTATCATCTTAGTTTTAATATACACTTTTCCATTCTTGCAATGGTCAGACAAGAGTACATTGAGACCGAGTTTTTTAAGGTCAGATGTTCTTGTCACCAAACCTCACCTGTTTCCAGGTAAGGTGATTATCTCCTAGTCTAATGAACAAGAAAGAGCCCAAACATAGTTATGAGCCTTTTTCATTTACAAATATTGCATATCATGTCCAGAAACCTGAATCTGCTTTTGTGTTTGACTGTTAACATATGGCACCACCCGAATTGATAATAAGGCCATTGTTTTTCTTGCAGCCTGCAAACATATATTACAACAAGCAGAAAATAGAAACTCACTTGCACTAACTCACATATGTGCAACTGGTTTATTCAGTTTCTGTCTACCAAATATCTGCTGCTCACAAGTTGTTGGTCAACCTCCTGCAGTTACAGTGTAGAACATAGATCAACAATGTTCACACACTGGGACTGAACCCATATCCACTTGTTCTGTTATGAACTTCTTAACCACATAGCCATGCCTGCATGTTCTATCTGTACAACATGTATATTTTCTGATTTATTGCTGCAAGTGCTGCCATTCTGTATTGTCTAATTGGAACAGTTTGCACCTCTCACTCCTTGTGGCTTTTAAATAGGATAGTTTGGCAAAATAGGTAGAACAGGAGACTGAATACCTTGCAGTGTTATTGTTTGTTCAAAACTCAAATGCCATCAAGGTTAAATTTGTTATTCATCCTGCTGAGCTTGATAAAATGCTATACCGCCTCCCGTAAAGCCTGTAGCATTGTGTCTATGTGAGAAATTAATGTGGCAGAAGAAGAAAGAGAAAAACACTCATTTTATTCTACATGGTCTAACTTTAGTTAAAGAAAGGCCAGGAATAAAACACTAACTGATGCTGCTTCCATGAATGTGGCACAAACAAATGCTCATACCTAATGTTTGGCAGTGTGACCATGCTAATAATAACATTTACTAAGTTATGAAAAAATGTAGCTACAGCATGAAGTTTTTCTTCTTCAAGAAGCATAATCATCAGTCACTAAAGTTAGACAAGTTTATACAGAACATTTTATCTCCAGCCCACACTATCAGTTATTTTGTTCTGTTTTCTAAGATCTGAAGATCTGATCTAACAGCTACATATCAAATGTTCCTTGAACTACCTCTGCCCCATCAATCCTCTACTACCACCTCACACATTTTTATATTGGCTTTTTTTTTTATTACCCACTCTATATCCACTTGTATTTGATCTGCCAAGGTAGCACAGATATTATCTTTTTATATGCATCAATCAATTACTCTATTTCTCAGTCTCATAAAAAAGAAAACTGTTTCAAAAATTTCTTCCACAGTTTCAAACAACTCTAATGAATCACCTACCGTGATACTGTACTGTGATCGCAGTGTTGTTAACTATAAAGTTGGCACTAGTGTTTATAATATTCGTTGGAATCTATATATTGGTTCTCTTTCCCAACATTAGTATTAAAGAGTACTAGTTATCTTGCATACACATTTTGTGAATTCAGCTCATGAAGGAACTACCTATTTATCTTTCAAACCAATTGATATAATATATAAAAAGTATTAAAATCAATGATTACAGGATTTAGAAAAAAAAAGTATACATGAAACATGTATGATTATATGAACAGGAAAATATGTTCAACTTTTTAGCATTTAAACTGGCCATATCTGGCCAAAATATTCTACTTGCTTTATGTTCAGTTTGGCCAGATCTGGCTCACACCTACTCTTGAATGTCATTATAAACACAAACAATCACATCATTGTGATCTTAAGGCTATAAGATAATGCAGGATAAATTCAAAACAATGGGAATAATTTAGCATTACATTTCACTGTGTAATCTGAATGCTAAAACGTTAATTATTTTATAAAAATATGCAACGGCTTATACAAAAAGTGACCACTTATTTTCATGTTTCCAGAAATAGAAACTAATTTAATAATGTCTACTTATATATTGCTTTCATTAGCAAATGTGCTAATATTTATGAGTTTTTTTTGTTGAGAAACAATTGCTAATTGTATTTTATAATTTTTAACTACAAAAAAGTTTATTCTACCTTCCAATTGACAATAGTATTGCTAAGGTAATGTTCAAATCCAATAAAGAGAGAGTGGTATATTCATCATCAACATTATAATCATTGTTTAACATCTGGTCTCCATGCTCACATAGGTTGGACAGTTTGACATGGAGCTGGCTAGCAGGGAGCTGTCTGGCCTCCAACTGTCTTTTGTGGCATGGTTTCCTCAGCTGGATGCCCTTCTTGATATCAGTATTGACTATGAAAATTAAAGATCCTTAAAAGTTTAGGATTGACATGATTTTAACTGAAATCTTGAAAGGTCTATTACAAATCCTCATATATTTTAAGTGCATTGGTTTCCATTATGTCTGATAAAGTTTCAAATCATAGTAGTACTCATTTATCATTTTTTTATTTTGTTTTATTGGTTTTCAACAAATTGATTTCTGTTGTATGAAGAAAATTCAATTTTTTTCGAAATGTTCAGTAATTTCACCAAACAAAATTTATAATCATGTCCATTTTAACTCGTTTTAAACTTTCTTACTGGATGTTTTTCACTACTCTTTGTTGTTACTGTTGTTGTCATCGTTGTTGTCATCATCATCATCATCGTCCTCGTCCTCCATACCCCACCCTCCTCCGCATCATCATCATCATTTGTTTTCTGCTAGTTCTCTTTTCTCTTCAATATTTTGACAGAGTTGGTAAGAAGCTTTAAAGAATGACTCATTATACAATATCTGGGAATAAAAGTCTTCAACAACTTACTAGCTGTCAAAGCTATGCCACCATTTCCACTGTTACTCTAAAGGATCTACATCACAAGGTTATTCAACAGGTCATGCCACTTTTAAATGTGGGAGTACCGGAACTATAAATCCTTCAACACAACACACAAGACTTGTGCTTGACAACTCTGTTGATTCTCATAATTCTTGTTTAAGTTTCTCATGCATTGTCACACACTTCTCCATTTAAATAATATATGGAAGGTCACAGTACATTAATATACTAATCTTAATGAACTTTTGAAAATGGTTTTGTAACAGCCAAGAGGAAATATGTTTCTTGAGAAACTACCAACTTCATTTTAACATTTTAGCATTCATATTACTCTGTTAAATAAGGTCTTTTCTGTTGGTGTCATGGTTTTTGAAGTTTTAAAATTAAGGGAAAATTTTGAAATTTGATATATTGATGCAATTTTCTATGTTGAATCTGATGTTATTCACTGGTTCCAGAAAATTTTTTTAAAAATATTACAGAGGTTTAAAGTTCGATAATTTTTACAAATACAAAAAACAATATTTGAAAGCTGGTATTTTGTATGTAACAGTTATTAAGCACAACAGTACAACAACAAACTTTTATTAAACAAAGTGAAAGCAATATATTATCATGATGAAAGTTATAATAGGTTTTGTAGTTTTAATAAGTTTTAATGAATAAAGTCATGTAGAACATTGGAACAGGCAATGTGAAAAGGAAAAATCACCCAAGAAAAAAAAAAACCATGTTAAATTACAAAAAACACAAACTATATATTATACTACTCTAATTCAGTTCATATTAACAATTTATGCATATTTTGTAGTGAAAATTCAAAAACGAAAATTTGAGATATACTCTAGGACTTTCTCATCAAATAAATTATAATTTTCGTATCTCCTGCACCACATAAGCTCACAGAGATACAAGCCAACCATAGCGTGGTGGACTCCACAATGTTGCTTATTTGCTCATTTTACACTGGCCTGTGTGCTGTTTTTTACTTGTTAGGAGGTAATAAGCTCAACGCTTTGGTTCATTGTTCTATGCTGAAAATAATAACCATCAATTTCGGGAATGTGAGAGTAGGCCCACCTGCAAGTTACTGAAAACTGTGATTCCAGGAAGAATCGAATAATGTATGCATTCCTCTAGTGTGTTGTGCTTCTGGCATGGTAATACATAAAGAAAAAATACCTGCCTGGTCCTGTGATACACTCCTCTGAAAACCCACTGTTGTATTTAAATCTTGTGAAGACTGTTTTTGTTTATCTCAACAATCTTCTGAGCAGGTCCTCTGCACATATTTCTGGAACATCGTTGTAATCACTCCCAGTTCTTCAACACAAAACAACAAAAATGGGGTAATAAAAATGTTCAGCAAATAGGCACTTGTCTAAGAAAATAGACAGATAAAGACAATATATGTGGAAATTGTAGTTTCAGCAGACTCTGTAACTTGTTACGATGGAAAGAGGCAGTAATATGTCTGTGACTTTCAATTGGCTAAAATTACCTGCAATTTTCAAACTTTAGAAGCTATCAACTTTTTATTTATCATCTTGTGGCAAGAATGAGTTTCATTTCCATAATTAGCATACAAAAGTACACCAAATTTGAAAACAATCGTAACAAAATTTTAAAAATCAAAAACTGTGACAGCAAATGTAATGCTTAGTTATTCACATTATTTTAAATTAAACAGGCATTATCTTGTAGCTTTCAAGTGTCTGATGATGCGATCATTTATTTTTAGAATGACATTGTAGGGTAGGTGTGAGAGGCAAGATATGGTAGGTTTGAACATTAAACAAGTTGAATATTTTGGCTAGATATGACTGGTTTAAATGCTAAAGGATCATGAAACCTTGTTTGTTTCTTAATCTCTTTCATACCACAAACTGCCTGAGACTACCCTTGATTTTATGATAAAAACTCCATGTTTTAAAGTCATTAAAATTACAATCTTGCATCAAAATTTTATGTTAATTTATATGCTAAACTTGAAATTAATAATGGTAAAACTATTTTACTAAATTCTTCATTATTTTCAAAATTGATTGAAACAAAAGCAGTATGTTTCTTTGGAAATATGGTAACAAAAAGGGTTAAACCATTCTTGTGAAACTGATTGTCTTAGCCAATTATTTCAGTAGTCAATCACAGTTTTGGTTAACTTAATTACTTGTTTACATGTCTGTTAGCCCAGTTTCCCCTATTAAGTAAAGTGGCTTGGTTGCGGTGAGGTGAAGAAATTGTCACTGCATTTAATAAAATTAGGATGGTTTCAAACTTTTTTTTTTGTTTTTGTCCAACATGATGATGATGAAGAAAGAAGAATTATGTGGATGTGGATTTTATTTTTTTTTTTAATAATGGGAGGAGCAAAAATTTTACTAATACTGGAAGGGTGTTAAGATAGCAAACTGACAGAATCATTAGCACACCAAGCTAAAGGCTTAGCAGTATTTTGTTTATTTTTACTTTCTGAGTTCAAATTTTGCCACAGTCACCTTTGCCTTTCATCCATTTGGCATTGATAAAATAAGTACCAGTTGAGTATTGGGGTCAATGTAATCAACTTACCCACCAAACAACTGGCCTTGTGCCAAAATTTGAAACCAATATTGGGAGGGTGTTGTGATTGAGACTGAGGTGTGTGTGTGTGTGTATGTATGTGCTTGTGTGTGTGTATGTGTTTGTGTGTGTGTGTGTGTGTGTTCTCTTGTTCTCTCTCCTGCTTTCTCCATCTTCCTTACTCATAGGTATATTTTGCTGTTTAGCTCTTTTAGTTCTGACTGTGCAGGCCTATGAGCAAAGGCATTCCACTCATGCCCACCTAACAACCTTTTTCTCAGGTATTGTTCAGGTAAAGATATCCAGATGACTGTTCAAAATGTTTTCATTTTCAGTATATTACATATTTTCTACATTATGTCTTTGTTTTATTAATCTTTATTTCATGTTGCTACAATTTCACTTTCTTGGATTACTATTGAATAGCTATCATATTAGTCAGTGAAAGTGCATGACTCAGTGGCTAGAGTGTCAGGCTCACAATCATGAGGTACTGAGTTCAATTCCTGGAATGAGTTTTGTGTTGTGTTCTTGAGCAAGACACTATATTTCACACTGATCCAGTTCACTCATCTGTAAAAATGAGTTGCAACATCACTGGTGCCAATTTGTATCAGTCTTTGCCTTTCCTTTGGATGACACCAGTGGCATGGAGAGAAGAGGTTGGTATGCATGTGTAACTACTGGACAACCTTGCCCAGACCTTTGCTTCAGAGTGGAACTTTCTAGGTGCAATCCCATGGTCATTCATGTCCAATGGGAGTCTCTTATAGTTTGTCCAGTGGTTCCCAAACCTTTTCAGGCTGGTGCCCCCTCGGTACAGAGGCCACATTCCTAGTGCCCCCACACCACCACCACCACAAATGTAGACCACTTTCTGCAGCAAATTTAAAATGAGTGTATTTCACAAATAAAACTTAACCTAATTAACCTATTATTTTGTTATTTTTACGTCCATTGGCCACCCCATTATCACACCACTGGATTTTTCCACCACCCCCAAGGGAGTGGTCTGGTACCACCCACTTTGGGAACTACTGGTCTTGCCTAACCATCAACCCTCTTGGGACACCCAGCCCAAGTGATACAAGCTGAAAGGACTTTGAGCTGATCAATCGACTTGATGAAACAAACATTGTGAATGGTTAGTTTTGAAGTGTAATAGCCAATCAGAGATCATTTTACAGTACATATTTTTGTGTTTTTTCACAGAAGCATTTATGCTTATCATTTTATTTATTTTCATGTATTGTGTTGTTTTAAGTTTTCTTATTGTGATAGATGTATTGTACTGTTCATAAGCTTTCATAAAATTTATAGCTTTACATACTTATAAAGGATAAAGTTTTAGGCACTTTATCCTTTGTTTTCTACATGCACCCACCAGTTCCAATCTCAACAGAAAAAAAGCTTTGGTCTTTTTGGCTACACATACCAAAACACCATGCATCTCAAGAGAGTTAAGCAAGATTTCCATTTTTATCAAAAGATTCCAATTTAAGTTTGTTTCTGAAGCAGTAATGTTCTCTAGTCCTTATTGAGATATCTGCTACCAATGTTATCTCATCAGAGCTCTAATACAATGTATTTTTTTTTTGTGTATTTCAGGAGCAAAGAGGCTGGTTGAGCATTTATATAAGCACAATATTCCAATGGCTATTGCTTCTGGTAGTGGTAAAGAGAAATTTAAGTGGAAGACCGTGAAGCATCAAGAGCTAATGAATATGTTCCATCATTTTGTCCTTTCTAGTGATGATCCTGAGGTGAAGCACAGTAAGCCAGCCCCAGACTGCTTTCAAGTGTGTGCTAAACGCTTTCCAGATAAACCATCTCCTGATAAGGTAAATTATGCTAATAAAAGATATAGATCTATAAGTTATATATTTTATTAATATTAGTTATTGTCTATTATATAAAATTTGTTCTGTTTGTCTGTCTGTGTGTGCCTTCATCCTCCATCTGATTGCACTCAAATTTGATATGTACATACCGATGGTATCAGGGCATGTATAAGTCTTGAAAAAAATTACAAAAATCAATTCCAGGTGAGAATGCGATCAGTAAAGCCATGGAAACGTGCATTTGTATGTGCAAGTACATCAGCTGTTGCGATTGATACTATGCGTACGCAAGAAAATTGCACTTGCAGTTTGCACAAAAATATCATCATGCTTTACCTCCAGCTAACCCATTTGCATGCATCGTTTTTGTCCTGCTTTTCTTCCATCAATCTGTGCATAACTGCACCTTTCATTTTTTGTTGTTTTTGTACTGCTTAAAGGCATGTTTATTTCCTGCCAAGATTATTGTTTAAACCATGTTTGTGTTCTCCCAGTCAACAACCTTATCATTACTGGTACTTTAAACTCTTCGGTTGCATATTTGTGTGAATAAAATCGTTTTTCTTTGGAATAGAAAAAAAGTCTATCTATATTTCTTCTTTTTCTGGTGTCTCAAATTTAGGTTAAATCAGTGTTTCTCAAAGGAGAGGCCTATGGGACTATCGGACAAATTGTTTTGAGAAAATTTGGTTTAAACGTTTGACAACTCAGCACCATCCATTGGACGGGGGGGGGGGTGCTCGTGCATTTATATATATATATATATACATACATATGTGTGTGTGTGTGCATAAAAGAAGCATTAAATTTGGGTCAACGACTTTACAACACCACCCCTCAAACATTTAATCATATATAAAAAACACCATGGTCTAGAAACACATAAAAAAAATAATACATATACATAAAATCACAGAAGGTAAAAATTTATATTCTAATAAAATACAAATAGAACGGCTTATCAAAAGTTAAATATAATGACTAAAAATTCAAAACTACCAGAAAGCCTAATGGACAAATATAAAATAAATAAAATAAAATAAGTGTCCACTGGCTAAAAAGATTTTATCAGATGATTAAAATATTTTTTTTTAATTATTAAAAATTAAAAAAAAAAAATTTTTGAAAAAGTCTTTCAAATATTTAAGAAAAAATTTTTTCATAATTTAAAAAAAATATTTTAATTATCTGATAAAATCTTTTTAGCCAGTAGACACTTATTTTATTTTATTTTTATTTTTATCTTTATTTATTTTATATTTGTCCATTAGGGTTTCTGGTAGTTTTGAAGTTTCAGTTGTTATATTTAACTTTTGATAAGCTGTTCTATTTGTATTTTATTAGAATATATTTTTTTACCTTCTGTAATTTTATGTATATGTATTATTTTTTTATGTGTTTGTGGACCATGGTAATTTTTATATATGATTAAATGTTTGAGGAGTGGTGTTGTATGTAAATTTGTTGACCCAAATCTAATGTTTGTTCTATAACCAATGCTTCTTTATCTTTGTCTCATTTATATTTGAGCACTTCATTTGCAGTCCTATAAACCCTTTTGTTTCTATAATAAGAGACAAATATTATTTCTTGTTATATGTATATATATATGTGTGTTTGTGTATATATATACACAGGTGTGGCTGTGTGGTAAGAAGTTTGCCTCTGAACTACATGGTTCTGGGTTCAGTGCCTCTGCGTGACACTGTGAATAAATGTCTCTGGGCTGGAAAAAAACCTTTTGAATGGATTTGCCAGACAGAAAGAAGCCCATTGAGTGTGTGTATGTGGGTGTGTGTGCGTGCATGCATGCACATAGTGTGTGTGTGTGTGTATTCATATATATATATATGTGCATGTGTGTTCTTGTGTCCCCTTGTCCTGACATAATGCGATAGTTGTAAATGAGTTTCACTATCATGTAAAAGAGTATCATTTATTATTTTCAGTATTATGAGAGAACATATATGGTCATAGGGAAATATTACTTTGCCTGGAAACAAGCAGTGGTTAGCAACATGATGAGCAACCAGCTTTTACAAAAAGCCTATGTCAGATAAACTCTGTCCAATCCATACAATCATGAAAAAGTGGATGTTAAATGATGATGATACATACATACATATATATATATATATATATATATATATATATATATATATATATATATATATATATGAGTAGTTTTAGAGACAGAACCACCTTCAACTCAATCAACACTGAAAGATTTTATACTCGACCACTCCAGAAAATGTTAAATATTAAATCTTATACTAACTATATATATTCTGAATCCCGTATTTTCCGTTTATAAGGCTACATGTGTTTCATGAAAGTACATCAGTATTGATTAGATGCAAGGTATCTAGTTTCAATACTTAATTGGGCCAACATACTCCCAATCTTCAGGTCTGGATTCCTCAACATTTTTCACTACCCCTACCTCTTATATACCTGGGAGTATGTCGATCCAATTAAGTATTGAAACTAGATACCTTGTATCTAATCAATACCGACATACTTTCATGAAATACATGTAGTCTTATAAACGGAAAATATGGGATTCAGAATAGATATAGTTAGTATAAGATTTAATATTTAACATTTTATGGAGTGGTCAGGTATAAAATCTTTCAGTGTTGATTGAGTTGAAGGTGGTTCTGTCTCTAAAACCACTTTTATATATACGAATTAAACATTGAGAGATTTTCATTTTAGCACATCTAATTTGAATGTCTTTTTCCTGAGTACACGGAAGTAATATTCCCTAATAATTATAATAATGATATATATATATATATTATATATATATATATATATATATATATATATATATATATATATACAATATAATAATATCATAAAATAATAATAATCCATGGGGTATGCTCTGTCAGTTATGTGAACAAGTATTCTGGATGATCCAATCAATGGAACAGCCTGTTTATGAAATTAGCATGCAAATGGCTGAGCACTCCATGGATATGCATACTCTTAACATAGTTCTCTGGGAACTCCAGTGTGACACACCAAATGTGACAAAACTGGTCCTTTAAATCACAGGCACAGCCCATTTTTGCCAGCTGAGTGGACTAAAGCAACATAAAATAAAATGTCTTACTCAAGGATACAATGCATCATTAGGAATTGAACTCACAACCTTACAATCTTGAGCCAAACACGCTAACCACTACACAGAACAGCGAGAATTCAAACAATTACGTTTCTATTTAATCTTAATATGGCAAATTCATCAGTGTTGTTTTTTATCATTGGAAAATGCCTCTTCCCTTTAGATGTGTGTTCATAACATGTATGATTCTCTGGTGTCAAGGTACTTTGAAATATTATAATGTTTTGACCTTAGTGTGTGTCTCTTCAGTCAGAATAACAATTTAAGAAGAGTATGAGCCCTTTGTTTATAGAAACCAGCAAACAAATTATTTGCTGATATGTGCTGATACCTGCCAAACAATAATGGAGTTGTGGTGGATGAGTGTCACTGTTCTGTAAGCACCCTATGAATTATTATTGTAACATTGCATGTATTTTTAAAATGTTTAGTCAAATATAGAAAAGTATTGCAGATTATCCTTTATTTTGTCAAGGCCCTTGAGACACTCAGTAGTGAGAAGGAAGTTATCCTCCAACTGGAGACCTGAACTGAATACTTGTAACAGTGTGAATTCCACTGAAATGTATGCAAGGACCAGACAGTGGTGTTAAACCGAGTGACAGATTAATTCTACTGCTCATGCACTCAGACTGTAAACCGCTGAAACAAATACTGCAAGGCATTGCATCTGATGCTTTAACAACCCTCTGGTCTATTTTATTTTATGATGAAAAGGCATAGTTGACCTTGTGGAGGCACATGGCCTAGTGGTTAGAGCAGCGGACTCGTGGTTGAGGGATCGCGTGTTTGAATCTCAGACCGGGCGATGTGTGTGTTTATGAGCGAAACACCTAAGCTCCACGCAGCTCCAGCAGGAGGTAATGGCAAAACTTCTGCTGACTCTTTCGCCACATCTTTCTCTCACTCTTTCCTCCTGTATCTTGTAGCTCACCTGTGACGGACCGGCGTCCCGTCCAGGTGGGGAACCTATACACCAAGGAAACCGGGAAACCGGCCCTATGAGCCAGGTGTGGCTCGAGAAGGAACAAACATAGTTGACCTTGGTGAAATTTGAACTCAGGGCACAGAAAGCTAGAATATATACTGCAATGCACTTTACTCTATGTTCTTAACAACTCTACCAATTAGTTAATGATAAGATTATTTACTCATTATGCCATGAACTTCTACTGATATCACAAATTCTGCTGCTTCAAACTTCATGACACATCTCAGCATGAATCAAAATTGTTATCATCGTCCAGTGAATCATTTCTCAGTATTACCTTCAGTATTTTAAACTTTCAATGTACATCATCATCATACATATATTTGTGTAACTAAACCACTTTGCAGCTTCCCTTTTGTTCATATATTCATGGCTTTTACTTGCAGCCAACTTGGCATTTTTCGACAGTGGGGCAGTCTCAATGTGACTGTTTGACCTACAAGACTTAGCAGCTAAATCTCTCTCAGATTACACTCCGCCATCTTCCAAGAGAGGAAGAACATATTGAATTATGTAATCTGATAGAAATTGTCTGCAGACATGATGATCATGACTAGAATACTTTTGATCACAAGTCTGTGTGACAAAGGTTGGATATGAGGCTAAACAACCATAATGATCTTGACTTTTATAATGAGTCAGAGGATGAGATGTGGCAACTGTGATATTTAGAGGCCATTCCAGGCTAGTGAGATTGAGGTTGCTGATGTTCAGTTTAAACTTCTGGGTGGGGAGAAAATTCCAGTAGGGTGCAGTTCTATGAAGGAGGATTGGGCAATGTTGTTGGGGACTGAGGCACTGAAGAGGAGAAGAGAAAGTGGTGCTTCTGGTGGATTTTGTTGAAGATAGTACATAGTTAACAAATTGAGCAGAACAGTGTTTGAAGAAGCATAAGAAGATAAAAGTTTGTATCTGTAGACCTGTGATTGCAGATTGTTTAAGAGTGAAACTAACTGGATAGCTTTTATTTTCTTATGCTTTGGTTGCCATACCGGCTTTATAACAATCTAGTTTCAAATGAAGATTGGATACGTGTTGCTGTTGTTTTTTGTTTAGCCCCAGGTCAGTCCTGATTGAACAAAACTATAGTCAAAGATGTTCTCAACCATATGGTCCTCAGTTCAGTCCTACTACATGACACCTTGGGCAAGTTTCTTCTGCTATAGCTCTATTATAGCTCTGAGTCAACTTAGAACTTGTGAGTAGATTTGGTAGATGGGAACTGAGAGAAGCATATCATATATGTGTGTATGTTTGTGTGTGTGCATGTGTGTGTGTGTGTGTTCTTTTGTTAGTGTGTGTACCCTTGTCTAAACATCATATGATGGTTTTAAGTAAGTGTCATCATCATACAAGTGAAATTTTTCATTTCCAGTTTTCTGTGAAAAGCATGCCTGGATTTGGGAAAGCAGGGGAGGATTGACAACAGGAAAGGCATGTGGCCATAGGAAAATCTGTCTCAACAAACACTGTCTGACCCATGCAAGCATGAAAAAGTGAATGTTAGTTCGTGATAAGGATGGTTGCACTAGTAAATATCAGTCTTACAGCAGGGCACCTTGGGCAAGTGTCCTCTACTATAGCCCCAGACTAACCAAAGCGTTTTGAATGGAATTAGTAGACAGAGACAGAAAGAAGCTCATTGTGTGTATATACATATGTGTGTGTGTGTGTGTGTTTGTGTTTGTCACCCATCACTGCTTGACATTCAGTATTGATTTGTTTATGTCCCTCTAACATAGCAGTTCAGCAGAAAGAGACTGATACAATAAGTACCAGTTATGGAATAAAATAAATACTAGAGCTGATTTATTTGACTAAATCCTTCAAAGTGTTGTCCCAGCATGGTCATAATCCTGTGACTGAAACAAATAAAAGACAAAATATTGTAAGAAAGAAAAGGAACTATTGTTTTTTAGCTCCTAAATCTGCCCTGATCCAAGATGGTCCACCCATGACCATACTGTCATAATGTGCTTTGAATACATTATCTAATGACTCCTTTGTGATGATAAAGTGACATTTGAGGGAAATTTGGCTGTTATTTCTTCAAGTCAAGTGATCACCGAAGAACCTATTGCTGATGGTCTCTTTAACTCCAGGTAAAATCTGATCAAGTGGGTATATATAATTAAAGGCAATCCAGTTATGTCAATCCAGTCCTTTTTTTTTTTTTTTGTCTTTCATACTCCATTTGTCTTGCACTACATTAACCAATGTGTGCTTGTTGTTTAAAAACTGGAGATTTGGTTGCTATTTCTAGCAGGTCATGGTTTAATGACTCTTGTGATGATAAAGTGTCATTTGAGGGAAATTTGGCTGTTATATCTTCAAGTCAAATGATCACCAAAGAACCTATTGCTGATGATCTTTTCAACTTCTTGTAAAACCTGATCAGGCAAGCCTATAAAATTAGAGACAATCCAGTTATGACAATCCAATCCTTTCCAGTGGGGGATTGTTTTTCTTTGGTACTCCCATTTATCTTGAACCACATCATCCAATGTGTTTGTTGTTTTAAGATTGGAGATTTGGTTGCTATTTCTAGCAGATCATGTGTCAGAAGATAGGCTGCTGTGAGCGGTGATGATGATGAAAATTATTATTGCTGTTGTTGTTGTTGTTGTCAGTTTAATGACAGTGTAGTGTCATGCTGCAGGGTTTAACCTAGTTCATGACACCAAGGTAAGTTTCATGGAAGGCAGGGAGGGAAAGGTGAGAGGATGTTTGTCATCACCGCACCTCCTGCATATGCTCTGAATGTAGGTAGGGAGGTCAGTATGTCTGTCTGTTTTTTTTATTGTTTTTTTAGTGGAATATATATATATATATGTATATATACACATACACAATTCCCCTCCAACCTACACACACACTGCTCATCTTGTATGGTATACATACTTAATTCTCTCTCAGTATGTCACTTTGTATGATTCTTCTTCCTTTTTCTTTCCTCTTTTGCACTGTCATTATATCCTCTTTCTTTCTTTTCTCTCTCTCTCTCTCTCTCTGACTCCCTCTCTCTCTCATTGTATATTAGATATCTTTTAATATGTCTTGTTTCTCAACCTTTTCTTTAACCATCTCCATTATTCAAGAGTGTATTCTTTTATTCTTTTGCTTGTTTTAGTCGCTTGACTGTGGCCATGCTAGAGCACCGCCTTTAGTCAAACAAATCAATCCAAGGACTCATTCTTTGTAAGCCTACTACTTATTCTATCACTCACTTTTGCCGAACTGTTAAGCTACGGGGGAAAGTTGTCAAGTGATTGTGGGTGGACAAACACAGACACACAAATATATACATACATACATACATATAAATCCTTAAATCCTTAAAAATGTTTCAGCCTGAAGGCTGCGGCCATGCTAGATGTATGTGTGTGTGTGTGTGTGTGTGTATGTATTATGTATGTATGTATACAATGGGCTTGTTTCAGTTTCCATTTACCAAATCCCCTCACAAGGCTTTGGTTGGACCAAGGCTATATGAGAAGACACTTGCCGAAGGTATACAGTGAGACTGAATCCGGAACCATGTGGTTGGGAAGCAAGCTTCTTATCACACAGCCATGCCTGCACATGTGCACACACATACCCACACACACATGCACACACACACACACACACACACACATATATATACACACACAACTTATATACACACACGCATAGATATTCACACAGACAGACAGACAATTGCATGCACACACACACACACACAAACAGAGAGAGATTATAAATTAAAATAAATGCATAATGTAATATTATTCATGCAATCTAATCCCACCTCGGGTCTTTTAACTGAGAATAGCTTCCAATTTATAACTAGCTTTTCATATGTGTGTGTGTGTGTGTGTAATGTGACCTTAGCGTCATAACCTATATATATATATACTGTCTCTGGTTCAAATTCTTTTGTCACATGTATTTGTTATCTTGTATTTGAGTAACAGGGCAGCCAATGAAAATACTTCTTAACAAAGTAACTAATTAGCATTTATTTGATTTTATTGATTATTCTTCAGAACTAAAATATTACTTTTGAAGTTATGATTTGAAGGTGTCTTTTTTTCTTTGGTAAATAATGCCTGGACAATAACAGAACCAGTGACACATGAAATAAATGACATATATAAAATTTTCCTTCTTACATTAACAACAACAAAAACAATGATAATAATGGTTCCAAATTTTGGTACAAGGCCAGAAATTTTGGGGAGTGGGTAAGTTTTTATTCTTTCTCTTATTCTTTTATTTGTTTCAGTCATTTGACTGCAGCCATGCTGGAGCACTGCCTTTAGTTGAACAAATTGACCCTAGGACTTATTTTTTGTCAGTCTCTGTTGCCAAACTGCTAAGTTATGGAGACATAAAAACACCAACATCAGTTGTCAAGCAATGGTGGGGGCACAGACACAGACACACACACACACACACATACACACAACGGGCTTCTTTCAGTTTCTGTCTACCAAATCCACTCACAAGGCTTTGGTTGGCACGAGGCTATAGTAGAAGACACTTGTCCAAGCTGCCATGCAGTGGGACTGAACCCGGAACTATGTGGTTGGTACGCAAGTTACTTACCACACAGCCACTTCTGCACATAAGTTGAGTACATCGACCTCAGTGCTCAGCTGGTACTTATTTTATTGACCCCAAAAGGATGAAAGGTAAAGTTGATTTCAATGGAATTTGAACTCAGACTGTTAAGACACAAAATGCCACTAAGAATTTTGCCCAGTGTGCTAATGATACTGCCAGCTCGCTGCCTTCCTAATAATAATAATAATAATAATAATAATAATAATAATAATAGACAATATGAAAAGCGTGATGCAATTGCAATAGATGTTTTATTGGTTTTTAAATATTTTGACAGCTTTCCTGTCTTCGTTGAGTTCAAAATGAAAATTGATATATAAAAATTCAAAATTATAGAAATTCAAATTGAAAAATTTGTACGACGGCAATCTGTGTTCCCACATGGGAATAATTTTGAATTTTTATGTATCACTTTACATTTTGAACTCGACAAAAACAAGCAAGCTGTCAAAATATTTAAAACCAATAAAATATCTATTGCAATTGCATTGCGCTCTTTGTATTTTTCTTTGTGAGGAGTTATGTCAATCCATTTAAAATAATATAATAATAATAATAATAATAGTAATAATAATATTAATAATAATAATAATAATGATAACATAGCGTACGGGAATACATCAGCAGTAAAAGAAGAAACATGGCAGAATATTTGGTAAACAGCAAACAAGACCTGCTACAGTATGCTGCTAATGCAGAAGGATTTAACAAAAATGAACTGGAAAGTGCTCATGAATTCTGATCAAGAACAGCCAACAAAATAGAAGAAACCCTACTCTGCATGGACTTACATAGCCAGTTCTACTGTGAAACCAATGAATTTAAAGACCAGGAACCATCACGGAGGTGGCCTAAAAAAGAATACTCAAAGCTTAATCGTTGCTGCCCAGGACCAGGCATTGAATACCAATTCAGTGAAAAGGATACATATACCACACAAGTGCAACAAACCTCTGCAGAATGTATGGGAAGAGGGTTGAAAGCATGACTCACATTGTTTTGTGCTTGTGAAAGTCTTATGCAGAAAGGGTACAAGCATAGACATGACAAGGTAGCCTAAAACCTCCACTGGCTACTATGCTGGTTATGGGTGTTGGTACCAACATACACTGAAAAAGGTAATGGATGAAAAATGGAAGGCAAAAATCCTCTGGGACTTTGACTTCCAGACAATATATTAGAGCACTGAAGGCTGCGTATGGTAACTTTTAGGAGGGACAAACAAGAGAGCCTAATAATTCAATATATCATCATGAAAAAAGAGAAATGGTTGATAAATATGGGGACCTGAAAATTAAGGTCGCTAAGATGTGGCAGCTACGAGAGTCAAACATAAAGGTTATCCCTATTATAAGCCTAGCACTTATTAGACCGACAGAATAAGTGCTAGGCTTACAAAAAATAAGTCCTGGGGTCTGTTTGTTCAACTAAAGGCAGTGCTCCAGCATGGCTGCAGTCAATTTCCAGATTGGGTGTTTTTTCAATACCACCCAATCTGAAAAAAACATCTGTAAACTTTAGAAATATCTTACAATATAGGTGTATTGTAAAAGTCAGCTTTAATTGGAACATTACACGCATATTGCATAAAGTATTGTGTCTGAGGTCCTTGTTGTGACTTGACAAACAGTACAAACCCCTGGTAGACACAATATCTTCAATAAACAACCTCACAATATTGTATACTGTGCGACATCTATAATAATAATAATAATAATGGTTTCAAATTTTGGCAGAAGGCCACAAATTACAAGGGATGGGTTAAGTCAAGTATATTGACCCTAACATTCAACTAGTACTTCATTTTATCGACCCTGAAAGGATGAAAGGCAAAGTTGACCTCATCAGCATTTGAACTCAGAACGTAAAGTTAGAAGAAATCCCATTAAGCATTTTTCCCAGTGTGGTGACAATTCTGCAGCTCAGTGCCTGAATAATGATAATCCTTTCTACTTAAGGCACAAAGCCTGAAATTTGGTGGGAGGGGACTAGTTGATTACATCGACCCCAGTGTTTCATTGGTATGTAATTTATCGACTCTGAAAGGATGAAAGGCAAAGTTGACCTCGGTGGAATTTGAACTCAGAACATAAAGAAGGATGAAATGCTGCCGAGCATTTTGTACAGCATGTTAATGATTCTGCCAGCTCACTGCCTAATAATAATAATAATAATAATAATGGTTTCAAATTTTGGCAGAAGGCCACAAATTACAAGGGATGGGTTAAGTCAAGTATATTGACCCTAACATTCAACTAGTACTTCATTTTATCGACCCTGAAAGGATGAAAGGCAAAGTTGACCTCATCAGCATTTGAACTCAGAACGTAAAGTTAGAAGAAATCCCATTAAGCATTTTTCCCAGTGTGGTGACAATTCTGCAGCTCAGTGCCTGAATAATGATAATCCTTTCTACTTAAGGCACAAAGCCTGAAATTTGGTGGGAGGGGACTAGTTGATTACATCGACCCCAGTGTTTCATTGGTATGTAATTTATCGACTCTGAAAGGATGAAAGGCAAAGTTGACCTCGGTGGAATTTGAACTCAGAACATAAAGAAGGATGAAATGCTGCCGAGCATTTTGTACAGCATGTTAATGATTCTGCCAGCTCACTGCCTTAATAATAATAATAATAATAATAATAATAGTAATGATGATTTCAAATTTTGCCACAAGGGCAGCCATTTTAGGATAGGGGATGAGTCAATTACATCGCCCCCAGTGTTTCACTGATACTTAATTTATCAACCCCAAAAGGATGAAAGGCAAAGTCGACCTCAATGGAATTTGAACTCAGAATGTGAAGACGGACAAAATGCTGCTTAGCATTTTGCCTAATGTGTTAACAATTCTGCCTGGCTCAGCACCTTAACAACAATAATAATGATGATAGGAACTGAAAATTATTTGAGGATGATCTCTGACTTATCAAGGGTGGATGGTAATCTAATTTTTGCTATGCCTTTCTAATTGTACTTCATTAATTCTGTCCAGAAAAAATAAGGCGTTGTCCCTATATAGACCTCCTGTTACTTTCAGAAAGGAAGACTGGATTAATGAAAGGATATATATTCCAACTAGGTCTGTAACATGTGCAGAGTCAGATGACCCCATTACTATATCAAAAGTATTTTCCCTCTCTAATCTATTCCATAATCTACCATCAAAATCTACTAAAGTGGCTTGTGTGGCAAGTATTATATCTATTTTACGTTGGGGACAAACTAGAATTTCTCATACTATAAATTAGGGCTTTATTAAGGATGTCTGGGTTAATAGTGGCATAGCTCTCTATATCTAGTTGCAAGAATTTACTATTCCTACTAATTTCTAGCTTAAGCCATCCAACCACTTCTTGGGTATCTAACCAAAGGGCTAATCTAATTTTGGACTTATGAGCAGGTATTATCCTGTCAATGATTTTTTTTACTAACAATGCCTATATCAGATTTAGAAGGACAAATCAATGTAACTGAGGGGACTGTTAGAAAGGTAAGTTTATGGTCCTTCAGCATAATCTGGGGTTTTCTAGGGACCTATGGCTTGGTTGTATCATCCATAGCTAAATCTCTAATTCATAACCGTTTTTTTTAATGTATTGTTTCTAGCGTGACTATATTTATTTACTGTGTAATTCCTTCCTAATCACAGACTCATATAACTCAACATCAACAATGTAAATATTACTTGTTTTGTCCATTGTACAAGTATTCCTGGAACTTTCTTGAAGTCAAGTAATTTTCTGATTTTCTGCTGATGTACATTGCACCTTCTAGGGTATTTCCTGAACTTCATGTTCTTAACTATACTAAATAATTCCTCTTCAAATCTCGTTAAGCGTTGATTAGTCAGTAGGTTCCTCTTGGATTTGGAAAAAGTAGTTGTCATGCTCTTTCTGTGTATTGTTATTTTCATAGTATTATTTTTTGTTTACACTGGAGTAATAGTCACATATACCCCTGCTGTGTACGTGGGTTGGCATAAGAGAAATCTAGAGAGATCTGCAAACAGCAAAGGTAGGCCAGCAACAAATGAGTGTGTTGTTCAGGTGTTCAATCTTTAATTGATTTATGACTTCTTTGTCTAAGGAGAAGCCTATCCCTGTTATATCTACATGGGTTTATCTGTAAAAATACTAGAAGTGGAAGAGATCAGGTGGATTTCAGGGTGTGAGGGAGGTGGGGGAGGAGCATGACACATGAAAGGAATCCAGCTCTTCGCTTCTTTGTTTACGTTGTATTACACTCTTGTGTGTGCGTGTGTGTGTGTGTGTGCACACACGTTGTGTATGTTTTAGTATACATTTGAATTTGTGTACACTTGTGTGTTTGTGTATAAATATGTATGTATGTATGTGTTGTGTGTGTGTGTGTGTGCACAAGATGAAAAGTGAAAGTTAAGATAGAAATCATCATCATTATCATCATCATCATTGTCGTCCTCATCGTCATCATCATCATCATGGACCAGGGGGTTTCCCTGACTTCATATCCTTTATATACTTTATCTATATATACTTTATCTACCAGGGTGCTGTTGATGCAGGTAGCTGGTCCATCAACTGGGTCAGCATTTGGCAGGCCCTCCTCATCTCATTCATTCTCCACTTTCAGCAGTCTTTCATAATGGCAACAAATCAGGTAAATGATCAACTGGACAATTCAACGATTCTCTGATTTACAGTTCAAATCTGGTGCTAAGTTACGGGGTGGTAAACTCACCAGCATCGGTTGTCAAGCGATGGTGGGACAAACACAGACATACAAATACATACACATACACGCACACTTAAATTTTCTCAAAGAGGATTTGGGATTTGGCTTCTGTGATAGTTGTTGGTGGTGGAAACTGTATTGAATAGTACCTTTGTATAGAGGAAGAGTGACTCTACCAACTGTAATTTAAACAACCTACATCAATTAGTAAAACAATCAGACCCATATTTGCATTACTTTTTGAGAAAATACCCCACCACACACACATGCAACAATACATTGGGTAGTGAGAGGAAGAAATGTCTAGAGGAAATGTTGATTCTATAAGCCACAGTGCAGATCTGTAACTAGGGATAAAAATGGATACTGAGTATGGACTATTTAGTCCTACCACAGACAACCTTTGTATTGTCATTACCACAATAAAACAGCTCCATTCAACTTTGTAAAATGGGCAGTGATAAGAAGGGCATTCATCTATAAAAGGGGTTCACAGGTTTCCAGATGGCAAAACGACAGAATTTGAGATGTTATGCAAACATGGAAAAATGATGACAGTTGCAGCAGTGTGTCGATACTCATGCACTTCTCCAATATTCATTTTCATCTCATATGTATGTAATCAATCAGAGAAAAACAGCATGATGTAACATACATAGTGTATATATATGTGTGTGCGTGTGGTGTGTGTGTGTGCACAAGATGAAAAGTGAAAGTTAAGATAGAAATCATCATCATTATCATCATCATCATTGTCGTCCTCATCGTCATCATCATCATCATGGACCAGGGGGTTTCCCTGACTTCATATCCTTTATATACTTTATCTATATATACTTTATCTACCAGGGTGCTGTTGATGCAGGTAGCTGGTCCATCAACTGGGTCAGCATTTGGCAGGCCCTCCTCATCTCATTCATTCTCCACTTTCAGCAGTCTTTCATAATGGCAACAAATCAGGTAAATGATCAACTGGACAATTCAACGATTCTCTGATTTACAGTTCAAATCTGGTGCTAAGTTACGGGGGTGGTAAACTCACCAGCATCGGTTGTCAAGCGATGGTGGGACAAACACAGACATACAAATACATACACATACACGCACACTTAAATTTTCTCAAAGAGGATTTGGGATTTGGCTTCTGTGATAGTTGTTGGTGGTGGAAACTGTATTGAATAGTACCTTTGTATAGAGGAAGAGTGACTCTACCAACTGTAATTTAAACAACCTACATCAATTAGTAAAACAATCAGACCCATATTTGCATTACTTTTTGAGAAAATACCCCACCACACACACATGCAACAATACATTGGGTAGTGAGAGGAAGAAATGTCTAGAGGAAATGTTGATTCTATAAGCCACAGTGCAGATCTGTAACTAGGGATAAAAATGGATACTGAGTATGGACTATTTAGTCCTACCACAGACAACCTTTGTATTGTCATTACCACAATAAAACAGCTCCATTCAACTTTGTAAAATGGGCAGTGATAAGAAGGGCATTCATCTATAAAAGGGGTTCACAGGTTTCCAGATGGCAAAACGACAGAATTTGAGATGTTATGCAAACATGGAAAAATGATGACAGTTGCAGCAGTGTGTCGATACTCATGCACTTCTCCAATATTTCATTTTCATCTCATATGTATGTAATCAATCAGAGAAAAACAGCATGATGTAACATACATAGTGTATATATATGTGTGTGCGTGTGGTGTGTGTGTGTTTGTGCGCGCATGCACATTATACATTTTCTTTTTCTTTTATGTTTACTTGTATATTATTATTTTTAATTAGGTGTGAAACATTTCCTGTAATAATTTCTTCTGCGTATCTGTAATAATTTCTTGTCTTCCAAATCCTCTCACAAGGCTTGGCAACTGGTGTTGTGTGTTTACATCCCTGTAACTCAATGGTTTAGCAAAAGAAATTGAGAGGTGCAGGAGTGGCTGTGTCGTAAGTAGCTTGCTTACCAACCACATGGTTCTGGGTTCAGTTCCACTGCATAGCACCTTGGCCAAACGTCTTCTACTATAGCCTCGGGCTGACCAAAGCCTTGTGAGTGGATTTGGCAGACAGAAACTGAAAGAAGCCCGTTGTATATATGTATATATGTGTGTGTGTGTGTGTGTGTCCCAAACACTGCTTGATAACCGATGCTAGTGTGTTTACGTCCCTGTAACTTAGTGGTTCGGCAAAAGAATCTGATAGAATAAGTACTAGGCTTACAAAAAGAATAAGAAATGGGGTCGATTTGCTCGACTAAAGGTGGTGCTCCAGTATGGCTGCAGTCAAATGACTGAAAGAAGTAAAAGAGTAAGAGAAAGCACCAGGCTTTAAAAACTGGAAAAGTACTGGGATCAATTTATTTGACCAAAAATCCTTTAAGGCGGTGCCCCAGCATGGCTGTAGTCTGATGACTGAAATGATAAAAGATGTATATGTATATATACATGGCAGGCTTCCACATAGTTTTTATTTACCAAATTCTCTCACAAGACATTGGTTGACCCAGAGCTATAATAGAAGACACTTGTCCAAGGTACCACACAGTGAGACTGAACTTGAAAGCAAATGGTTGCAACACAAGCTTCTTAACCACACAGCCATACCTGTGCATATTTTGCCTGAAAAATGGTAATTCACCAGGCAATGTAATACTCTTTTACACTTTTACTCTTTTATTTGTTTCGGGCATTTGATTGCAGCCATGCTGGAGCACCACCTTTAGTCAAACAAATTGACCCCAGGACTCATTCTTTGTGGTCGGTAAGCAAGCTGCCTACCACACAGTCACTCCTGTGCCTGGTTATAAATTGTATATAGATATCACTTTGTTGTACAATTCCCAGTAAATTTGTAAATTTTTACCCCCCCCCCCTCATTTCAATTTCAATGTGAGAGTCGTTTCATCATGTGAGTGGGTGCAAGATATTTTGAAGTATGTGTTGGCTTCCTTGATTTGAAAAACAATACCTAGCCAAAGGTGTGGAAGCAGTTTCTTTAATATATAGCTTTTCTCCAAATAACATATTTGATGCTGAATTGTTTTTTTTTTTGTTTTGTTTATTTGTTCTTCTCAAAAACTTGAATACATTTCTAGCTATGTTGTGCCAAATTAAAAACATAACTTCCAAGAATATGTCATTTTAAATGCTTTTTTTTTTCTTTTTTGCACTTCATTCTGTTTCTAAAAGATGTACTGAGAAGATGTAGATAGGTGGGTGGGGTGGAAGGTGTGTGGGACTACTTTGAGAGCAGCTAACAGCTGGAAATGTTGTATTCATATGTATGTGTAGGCTATATCATTATGTGTTATTTTGGTCAACACATCCCAACCACATGGTTCTGGGTTCAGTTCCACTGTGTGGCATCTTGGGCAAGTGTTTTCTACCATAACCTCAGGCTGATCAAAGGCTTGTGAAGTGGATTTGTTAGATGGCAACTAAAAGAAGCCCATCATATGTGTGTGTGTGTGTATGTACATATATCTTTGTGCCTGTGTTTGTCCCCACCACCTCTTGCCAGCTGGTGTTGGTGTATTCACATCCCTGTAACTTAGTGGTTCAGCAAAAGATATCAATAGAATAAGTACCACGCTTAAAAAATATAAGTACTGGAGTCAATTCATTTGACTAAAAATTCTTTAAGGCAGTACCCCAGCATGGCCACAGTCTAATAACTGAAGAATATAAAAGATATAAAATAGGCAGATTTAACATTTATTGTCAGTGTGATTATCTACTGAGAAGGGTGGGTTTCAAATCTAGTTAGAAATGTTTTCATCAGCAGTCATTATCAAATGTGTTCCAGCCATGACTATCCCATTTTAGGAGCATATCTATGATTACATTTTGCAGTTTGTCCTTTCCTTATTTTATTTAACTCTTTAACATTTAAACAGGCCATATCTGGCCCAAATATTTTACCTGTTTTACTTTGAAACTGGCCAGATATGACCTCTCACACATACTCTTCATTGTCATTCTAAAAATAACCAATCACATCATTGAAATCTTGAAGCTCTGACATTACACATGATTAATTCAAAACAATGAAAAGGCTTTATGTTGTACAGAGTAATCTGACTGCTAAAAAGTTTAAAAAGTTACCTCCTCGAGTCATACTGACGTATAAGGGCAGGTTTCCTGGTTTCCAAGACGTATATATTCTGACCTGGATGGGATGCCAATCTGTCACAGGATTACTCCTTTTTGCCAGCTGAGTGTTTTGCTCAGATGAAGTGTTTTGCTCAAGAACTCAACATGTCATCCAGTCCGCGAATTGAAACCACAATCTTACAATCATGAGTCCAACACACTAACCACTAAGCCACACAGCTCCACGATCTGAATGCTAAAGAGCTAAAGCACTCGGTAGATTGATGAGGTAGATTTGTCTGCTAGTTCTAGCAGGTTGTTGGATTAGGTAGAATCTTCGTAGAGATGTATTAGCATTGAGTACAGTTATATATGATGGTGTTACAGTTCTATATTTAAGAGATGAGGAATTATGTACATTATTTACAATTGACGGATGTTTGTCGTCATCTTGTTTGTTGTTAACGCAACATTTCAGCTGATATATCCTCCAGCCTTCATCAGGTGTTTTGGGGAAATTTCGACCCTGAGCTCTCATTCCTAAGGTAATTTTCAATGTTGTTGTTGTTATTATTATTATTATTGTTCAGGTCACTGCTTGGAATTGAACTCGGAATCTTGGGGTTAGTAGCCCGTGCTCTTAACCACTATGCCATAACATCATTGAAAAATACCTTAGGAATGAGAAGCCAGGTTTGAAATTTCTCCAAGACACCTGATGAAGGCTGTGGGGGGGGGGGCATATCAGCCAAAACATTGTGTTAACAACAAGATGAGGACAAATATCCGTCAAATGTAAATAATGTAGGCATAGGAGGCTATGTAGTAAGTAGTGTGCTTACGGACTTAATTGGTTTTAGGTTCAGTCACACTGTGTGGCACCTTGGGCAAGTGTCTTCTATTATAGCTTCAGGCTGACCAAAGCCTTGTGAGTGGATTTGGAAGACGGAAACTGAAAGAAGCCCGTCAAATATATGTATATATATGTATGTGTGTCTGTGTTTGTCCTGCCAACATCGCTTGACAACCAATGCTAGTGTCTTTACATCCCTGTTACTTAGCGGTTTGGCAAAAGAAACCGATAGAATAAGTGCTAGGCTTGCAAAGAATAAGTCCTGAGGTTGATTTGCTTGACTAAAGGTGGTGCTCCAGCAAGGCCGGTTACAAAGCCAGCTTCCCAACCACACGGCCATATCTGCACCTATATATAAATACACACACACACACACACACACACATACACACACACACACACTCTCATTCACACATACACACACACACTCAAATACACACACACACACTCATTCACACACACACACTCATTCACACATACACACACACACACAAATATATATATATATATATATATATATATACACTAGCATAGCTGTGTTGTCGAAGATACCGACAGTTTTATTAATTGTAGAAAATGACACATCAAAGCATTTGGGGAAACATTGATAGACGTCAAAAATCAAGTAAATATACATACTTGCACAGAATTGAAGTACTTGAACAATCAGATAAGGTTGTAACATCTCAGTTGAAAATATCATCCATTTAATATATGTGTATAGGTGCAGGCATGACTTATAGGTGCAGGCATGGCTTATAGGTGCAGGCATAGCTTATAGGTGCAGACATGGCTTATAGGTGCAGGCATAGCTTATAGGTGCAGGCATAGCTTATAGGTGCAGGCATGGCTTATAGGTGCAGGCATGACTTATAGGTGCAGACATGGCTTATAGGTGCAGGCATAGCTTATAGGTGCAGGCATAGCTTATAGGTGCAGGCATAGCTTTAGGTGCAGGCATGGCTTATAGGTGCAGGCATAGCTTATAGGTGCAGGCATGGCTTATAGGTGCAGGAATGGCTTATAGGTGCAGGCATGGCTTATAGGTGCAGGCATGACTTATAGGTGCAGACATGGCTTATAGGTGCAGGCATAGCTTATAGGCTCAGGCATGGCTTACAGTTGCAGGTATGGCTTATAGACACAGGCATAGCTTATAGGCGCAGGCATGACTGTGTGGTTAGAAGCTTGCTTCCCAACCACATGGGCAAGAAATTGGAACAAAGAGCCAATGTGAAATTTTGCATTAAACTTGAGAAGTCTGCTGCAGAAACATTGAGCATGCTTTGGCAAGTTTGTAGTGATGATGCAATGGGTCATATGCAATGTTTTGAGTGGCACAGTTGCTTCAAAAGCAGAACGTCCTTGGAAGACAACAAGTGATCTGGAAGACCTGCCATGAGTGTCCTCCCTGGAAAATTCATCAGCTTGTGCCTGAGGATCACTGGAGGACAATCAACAACATTGCTGATGTTGTTGGGCTGTTGTATGGGTCCGTGCAGGCAATCTTAATGCCTGGATTCTTCATGATGACAATGCACCCTGTCACTAAGCTCTCCTCACTCTTGAGTTTCTCGCCAAAACATAGTATCATTTCTGCACCCCCCCCCCCATTCACCAGATTTAGCAGCTCAAAGGTTGCCATTTTAACTCTGTTGTTGAGATCAAGAGTGAATTGCAGAAGGCCCTCAACTCATGTTAAATGACTTCTAGGCTGGATTCCAGTAGTACAGGAATGCTGGGACCAGTGCATTGATGCACAAGGTGAGTATTTTGAAGGAGATGATGATAAAACTTAGGTTATTTTTTTTATTAAACATAACTAGTCTTGGAACTCTTTGATACCATCATGTACCTACACACACACACACACACACACACACACACACATTCAAATTTTTCTTTGCAGTCTTAAAATCTATCTCTGTTTCTATCTCTAAATCTGTCTTTTTTCCATCTGTCTAAATGACTATTTGCCTGTCTATTTGTCTGTCCATTATTCTAGTTTTCATCTTCTGCTTCTGCAATTACGAGCAATAATTTTCTCTCTTTCTTCACCCTCATTTCTCTATACATGCATGCATCCATCCATACATACATACATACATACATACATACAAACAAACAACTAAGCTTCAATTCAATTAGGTACTTAAATTAAGGTACCTTATTAGGCCCAAATAATTTGTGCACCCAAACAATATCAGGTGAATATCAAACTCTGTATTTGCACCTGATATTCTTTCAGTTTATGCAGGCAACAGGACCCAACTTAGTGAAGATATCTGCTCTTGGTTGTTCAGATATGCACTTAATATAAAAATACTTTCTATAATATTTCCGAAGTGCAGAATCCAGGTTAGGTGAATAAAATATAAATGAGCAACAAAGTTGTACAGGTGTCAATTCATTATGATCATTTCAAGCAACACCTTTAATTGATTAATGAAAACATTGCATCATTGCAAATAAATCGTTTTCTTCAAATGACTGCATAGACTTCAAAAAAAAAAAGCAAACAAACTGCTTAAACATATTCATACCACCAACGGAACTTGTTTGTCCTTTTTGTTTGAAGTCTATGCCGTCATCTGAAGAAAACGGTTTCTTTGCAATGACGTAATGTTTTCATTAATCAATTAAAGAACTCACTTGAAACATTTAATAATGATTGACACCTGTACATCTTTGTTTGTGACTGCGTGTGTACCGTTGGTGATTTTTTTTTCCTCCGTCTTCCCTTCTCTGACTCTTTTCTTTTCCCATGTTTCTGATGAAGAGCTCTGCTTGAAACATAAAACTCTCTTTCTTTCCTTCCTTCCTGAGCGTCCAATAATACTATATTTGTTCCACGTCCTTGCGCTGTTGTGTTTTCATATTTGGATTAAATATATATATATGTATAATGATGATGATAATAATAATACACACATGCACACACACACACATACACACACACACACACACACATACGAAGGTAACGAATGGTCTTCCACCCCCCTTCCTCTTGCTTTCTCCTGTATCCTCTTCCTCTCACTCAATTCTTAGTGTCAATGTCTTTTAAAGAAGGAAAGTATTGTAGCTACAAAGAAAGATTCCTTTTTTGTCGTTATCTCTGATTTTATCTCAACAAAAGAGTTATGGCCCCTGTATGTGTTTGGCATCATGTGTGAATGTGCAATATGTTTATGATTACACACACATGCATAATTACATCCACATTCAACTTAAAATTATTAATCTTTTTTTTTTCTGTGGCTAACTGAGGTAATAGTGTTTTAGAATTATCTTGGTTTATTTGCATACTTACACAGACTCACTCATGCATAAAGATGTGTGTGTCTGTCATTATATATGAGAGCGTGTGTGTATTTATGTTATACATACATACATGCAGGCGGCGAGCTGGCAGAAATGTTAGCACGCCAGGCGAAATGCTTAGCGGTATTTCGTCTGCTGTTATGTTCTGAGTTCAAATTCTGCCGAGGTCGACTTTGCCTTTCATCCTTTCGGGGTCGATAAATTAAGTTCCAGATGAATACTGGGGTCGATGTAGTCGACTTAATCCGTTTGTCTGTCCTTGTTTGTTCCCTCTGTGTTTAGCCCCTTGAGGGTAGTAAAGAAATAGGTATTTCCTCTGTCTTTACGTTCTGAGTTCAAATTCCGCTGAGGTCAACCTTGCCTGTCATCCTTTCAGGGTTGATATATAAAGTACCATTTATGCACTGGGGTTGATGTAATCAACTTAATCCCTTTGTCTGTCTTTGTTTGTCTCCCTCTATGTTTAGCCCTTGTGGGCAATAAAGAAATATATACTTACATACATGTGTGTGTGTGTGTTTGCCTGTGTGTGTGTGTGTGTGTGTGTTTGCCTGTGTGTGTTTGCCTGTGTGTGTGTTTTATGTGTAAATAGTGTGGCTGTGTGGTAAATAATGTTTCCCAACCATATCATTCCTGCTTCAGTCCCATTGCATGACACCTTGGGCAAGTGTTTGCTAACCAAACCTTTTGAATGAATTTGGTGGACAGAACCTGAAAGTAGCCCATCTTTTCTATCCATCTGTCAATCTTTCTGTCTATATCTATTTATGTATGTATACCAAAGCTTCACAACTGATGTTTGTTTGTTTACATCCCCATAACTTAGCAGTTTGGCAAAGAAATAGAGTGATACAAGTATCATGCTTTAAAGAATAAATACTATGATTGATTGATTCAACTAAAACCCCTCAAGGTGGTACTCCAGCATGACCACAGTCCAGTGATTGAAATGAAATATATGTGTGTATACATGTGTGTGTGTGTATATGTATATGTGTGCA
>NC_042999.1:116198779-116206279 GCF_006345805.1 Octopus sinensis
CTAGCTTGAGTGCAGTTACCATGCATACTCAGTAGTCACCATCATGATTTAATATCCGTTGTCCAAACTGGCATGGGTTGGATGGTTTGAACAGAGCTAGCAAGCTGGGGAGCTGCACCAGACTCCAGTCTGATTTGGTATGGCTTCTATGGCTGGTTGCCCTTCCTAATGCTAACTGCTTTACAGAGAGTGCCAGGTGCTTTTATGTGACACCACAAAGGCACTTATATGTGGTACTGCACATGTGCCTTTACATGGAACTGCACAGGCACTTTTATGTGGAACCACATAGGTGCTTTTACATGATGCCACATGGAAACTTTTATGTGACACCACACTGGCACTTTTATGTGACACTGCATGGGTGATTTTATGCAGCACTACCACAAGTGCTTTACACCATCAGCAGGATTGGTCTTAATACTTCTGCTGTAGGCTACAGGTCTACTTGACTATAGTCAGGTGCCAAATTATTTTTTTTATAAAGTGCACTGTCTCTGTCTGTTTATCTGTCTGTCTCTCTCTCTCATTTTCTCTCCTTAAATATCTAAATGTCCCTGATGAGCTGATCATTAACAAATTTATTTTCCAGACTTATAACATCATCTTTAGAGATGAAATATTTTTGATACTTACATCTCTCCTACATTTTGATCAGCTTGATGTCTCTAAGCCTCATTTAAAAAGAACAAATGGAGTTTAAACTGATGGAAACATAGTTTATATGCAGTGTACAAAAAAGTAAATTTAGAAATCAGGGCTCTTGGTTTAACCCTTTACCATTTAAACCATCCATATCTGGCCTAAATAATCTAGGCTTCTCACATGTATCCTGCAATGTCATTCTAAAAATAAACAATCACATTATTGAAATCTTGAAGTTACAAGAAAATGCATTCAAAATAATGTGAATAAATAAGCATTACGTTTGACTGAGTAATGTGAATGCTAAAGCACTTCAAGATTGTCGGAAATCAAACCGATAAAAATAGTGTGTAGATGTAAATATTGACACTTTTATGAGCTATAAAAGGAGGTTAAATCATCAGAAAAAATTATAATTTTATTCTCTCTGTCTCTGAATTCAGTAACAATCTGTAGGCATCCATGGTGTTTCTAGTTGTTATTGTCTAGCCCCAGGTCAGCTTGGACTGCGCAGTCCTATGAAAAGATATTCCAACCATAATTTTTTTTCTCATTTAACCTTGATATGTGTAGCATTACATTATTTATTGTGGCCCTCCCATTTATCAGATGTTAGGGCTTAATTTAAAGAAGATTTGGCTACTGCTTATAGCAGGTTGGGCAACTATCTATCTAGAGATTCATTCCTTGGTTTGTCCCATTGCACCAATTTTAAGCTAAGTGGATAGTGAGTGGTGTGCATACATACATATATGGAACCACCCACCATAACAGAATTGAGATCCTAAAACCAAGGTGCCACATAAAAAGTACCCACCCAATACACTCTGTAAAGTGGTTGACATTAGGAAGGGTATCCAGATGTAGAAACCAAGCCAAAACTGACTATGGAACCTGATGTGGCCCCTGGCCTTGCCAATTCCTGCCAAGCCATCCAACCCATGCCATCATGGGAAATGGGTATTAAATGATATGTGTGTGTATAGCTCTGTGGTTAAGAAGCTTGCTTTGCTGCTACATAATTTTGAGTTCATTCCCACTGCATAGCATCTTGGGCAGGTGTCTTCTACAATAGTTCTGAGCAAACGAATGCCTTGTAAGTGAATTTGATTGATAGACATTGTGTGGAAGCCTTTTGTGTATATATGTGTGTGTGTGTGTGTGTGTGTGATTTTTTCCCCCACTCCTCAGCTTGACAGAAGAGACTGATATAATTAGTACCAGACTTTAAAAAATAAGTATCAAGTCAATTTTTGCTAAAACCCTTGAAGGCAGTGCCCCAGCATGGCTACAATCCAAAGACTGAAACAAGTAAAAGAGAAAAGATATCTTCCCTACCAGCTATATTCAGTACAACCCTAGTACTAAGATACAAAATAACTTTTTTGCCACTAGTTGATTTAATTCACATGATGCTGGTGTAAGAAGCACTGGTTGTACTGTCAGCATGTTTGCAAACCATTGCCCCTACCACCACCACCATTCTTATTTTTTTCCTTTTTTGTTAGGAGTTATTGAATGCAAGTGAAAGGGCCAAGCAATCAATTCAACATTGTTGTATTGTCATAGCATCTTTGAATGTGATGCTACAGGTCATGGTGTTATTTTGTCTTCTAGTGTTTTTTTTTTAACTTGAATAAGTCTTTTGCACTGGAAAAGAAAGAAAAAATATTTAAAATAATGAAAAGAACTGGTCAAAGAAATTGGGCCCAGTTAATATCTATAGAAATGTATAAATGAAAATTGGGGGAAGAAAAGAAGTTGGGAAATACAGAAAGAATGGTAGTTAAGGTGCAGTGGGGCGTAGAAAGTGAAGCTTAAAACTCCTTTCCATAAGGGCTTTCAATTTTCTCTTTATATTTTTCATGTTCATTCATTTGTGTTCTTTTTCTGTTCATTTTTTCTTCCCATCTTTCTTCTTTTTTTTTTCAAAAATCATTTCCTATTCCCCTTCTTTCTTTCATTGTTTAATTATTCTTCTTCTTTTTTTTTGTCACTATTTCCTTGTTCTTTACTCTTCTTGTAAATGTCAGGTGTGTTTGAAATGATCTGGTCTGATGCAGACAACAGCAACAACAATAACAACAATAATATACAAGCATAAGCAAAAGAATGTCTTGCTTTCACACTGGCTTACATAAATACCACACCAAAAAACAAAAAAATATAAGACAAGAACAGACTTATAAACTACATGACTGACAACTTAAACCCTTCCACTGAACCTTATTTATGTATGTGTTTAACAGGAATGGTTTGTCACTTCTTCTTGCCTTTACCTTTTGTTTGTCAATTGGTCCCAAGGATTACCTGCATTTTACTTTTTAAGAAAATGTAGAAAGAAAACCAATTAAAATCAAAGCTATGAATATAAGCATATTTCTATGAATATAATACATACATGCCATACATAAGTATTTACGTGTGCATTGTGTGTTTTCACCATCATATTTGTATCATATATATATATATATATATATATTTATATATCATCATCATCAATAAGCAACAAGGATATCCAGAGGTAATGCAGTACAATCGTTTCATGCAACTCCATTTAATTGAACAATACAATCATTACATCGATTTAAAATGCAGAGCAATCCTCAGCTGCATAAAGACATAGAATTTAATTAAATTAGAACAAATGGTCACATTAGTATAATTATACCTAAAATCTTCAAGAAGTTAAGGAGATAGACAAAGAACATACTGCGTTCACTCCAGCATAGAAGCTAACTGCATTACCTCTGGATATCCTTGTTGCTTATTTTGAATTTAATCACCTTACTTTGAAATTGTATGGATAATACCGTATTAAATTCTGGTGCCTCAACTTTAGACCATATTCACCTGAATCTATATATATATATATATATATATATATATATATATATATATATATATATATATATATATATATATATATATATGAAAGAAGGTTTGAAAATGCAATTTTAAAAGATGTTTATTTACTTTACCGGTTTCACTTTTTTAGAAAAAGATTGTCAAAAGTAACATGTAAAAGCTTGTTGTGTTAGGTACTGATTGTTACAAAATACTACAATACATATATACATTCTTTGATAACAAGAACATGTTAAGAGAAGTTTACAAGGGAAAATCTTGGGAAAATATAAAAAGTTTAACAAGTTCACCAAAATATTGGGCACAAAAGCTTGGTTGTGCCAGGTACTGGTTGTCACAAAATATTACAATATATATACATTACAATATATATATATACATTCCTTGATAATAAGAACATGTTAAGAATAGCTTACAAGGGAAAATCTTGAGAAAATATTAAAAAGTTTAACAAGTTCATTAAAATATTGGGCACAAAAGATTACAATATATATATACATTCTCAAGAAAATGTTAAAGATAGTCTCCAGAAGGAATTATTAAAAAGTTCAGTGGAATATTGGTATTATATCTGTATATATATACATACAGAATATTATAAGTTCAAAAAAGTTTACATTTTAGTAGTAGGGTAGCTTTAACTTGCCTGATTCACCATGTTGTCAAAAAATAGTCTTGTGAGTGGATTTGGCAGACGGAAACTGAAAGAAGCCCGTCGTGTATATGTATATATATGTGTGTGTCTGTGTTTGCCCCCCCAACATCGCTTGACAACTGCTGCTGGTGTGTTTACGTCCCCATAACTTAGCGGTTTGGCAAAAGAGAACCAATAGAATAAGTACTAGGCTTACAAAGAATAAGTCCCGGGGTCGATTTACTCGACTAAAGGTGGTGCTCCAGCATGGCCGCAGTCAAATAACGGAAACAAGTAAAAGAGAAAAAAGTAAAAGAGTATACCAGAGCAACCTGTCGACACCCAATTCAACATTATAAGCCATTCCATTGCTCATTTATCAGTCTGTGGCATCACACAGCATGGATCCACATTCTCAGGAAATGGAGGGAACATTTTATTTTCAATGTGGCACCATGTTTCTAACAGGTTTAAATGAACATTTTTTCCTTCAACTCCTACACCTTTTAATTCCTTAAATCCTTTCTTATCCTTCAACTCTTCTCTCTCTTCATCTTTTCCATTCATCTCACTCTTGACTTTACCCGCTTCTCATTCTATTGCTCTTTCCTTCTTCCTTTTTACACTGTTTCTGTTATCATTGCTTGTTTACAAATGACTTTCACATGGTTCTACCTTCCTTATCAGAACCTCTGGTGGTTGAATAGGAGAATTTTACTTTATGGCAATTAAATACTTGAAGGTGGAAAATATTCATCATGTGCTGCAAAGAATTTCTGAAGAATATTAGTTGTTACGTAAGATAAATATTTCCCACCTTCAAGTAAGGAAAGGAAATTATTTTATCACCATAGAGTAAAATTTTCCTAATCAATCACCAGAAATTTAACTGAAATTATAACAACACATAAGAAAAGTAAAATTAGACAGTATCTCAATTCAAAATTGATAAACATGAGTAGAACTGATAGGATCAATTTTGAGATAAACTCTAATACTAATTTTCCTGAACTAGTTTTTGATACTTTGGGTGAAGGTAATTCCAACAGTGGAATTAATAGTACTTTTATGATAACATTTAGTAATAATATTGATTATAATACTGCTAATAATCCTGTTTTTCTGTATCTAGATATGTTGGCACAATAGAAGCAATCATTAATAATGTATGGTGTAATTATCAATGAAAGATGTGATTTCTCCACCTTTGTTCATATTTTGATGTGTGTGTGTGTGTGAGAGAGAGAGAGGGGGGGAAGTGTGTGTGTATGTGTGTGAGTATACCTGTATATGTGGGAGTGTGCTTGTGTGTCACTTGTCTTGATAGTTGTGTCACCCTCATACAAACTGTCATTTCTTTCCAGTCTTCTATGAAAACATCTGCTGCTGAGGGGGGGAAATATGACCTTACTTGGAAACAGGTGAGGGCTGACAACAGGGAAGGCATCTGGCCATAGAAAATTTGTCTCAGCAAATTCCATCTGACCCATGCAAGCTTCAAAAAGTAACCATTTAAATGATGATACTGGTGATATATATACATATAGGTACAGGTGTGACTGTGTGGTAAGAAGTTTGTTTCCCAACCACATGGTTCGAGGTTCAGTCCCATTGCATAGCACCTTGGGCAAGTGTCTTCTACTATAGCCTTGGGCTGACCAAAGCCTTGTGAGTGGATTTGGTAGTTGAAAACTTAAAGAAGCCTGTCATGTATTTGTGTGTGTGTGTGTGGCTGTGCTTGTCCCTCTTATCACCACTTGACAACTGGTGTTGGTGTGTTTACATCCCCCATAACTTAGCAGTTCGGCAAAAGAATAATACTAGGCTTAAGAAATAAGTCCTGGTGTCAAGGCAGTGTTCCAGCATGGCCACAGTCAAATGATTGAAACGAGTAAAAGAATAAATGAGTATATGTAATACACACACACAATAAACCACCCAACCCATACTACTATAGAAAAACGGATGTCATATGATGATGATGATGATGATGATTGTTATATGCATATACTTATGTATATGTGTCTGCAATTTCAATTATATGTGTACTTAGGTGCACACACACACACACACATGTACAGATGTGTAAGTATGTACAATCCGTATACTACTCTGTTGGCAACTGTTGTATATGTATTCATTTGAAGGTGTTGCCTGTCTGTGTTGCTAGTGTATGGCTAGTCAATGAATCTGAATAACCACAGCCCTGCAAATAGAAACCTTTAACCATTGTAATTATCACATTTATGATCTCAGTAAGCCAGTTTAGACTATTTTGTGGCAGTTGGTCATACTCTGTCTGTGTGTCTCTGTGACTTTCTCTTATGTGTGTGTGTGTGTGCATATCTGTCCATTTCTCTCTCTCTCTCTCTCTCTCTTTCTCTCTTTTTAATATGTATGCTTGTATGTATGTTTATATCTACACATATATTTGTCTAGATGTAGACAGATGTGTGTGTATGAGTGTGTATTACATTCATGTATGTGTGTGTGTGTTTGTGTGTGTATTGCTAGCCACTACACATTCGTTATTTTCTCTCCTTGCTTCTTTCTCTGTTCCTTTCTGTGGAAGAGCGTAGGCTCAAAATGTTAAAGACTTTTTCACTTCCCGAGCATTATACTAATACATCTGTTTGTTACAGTGAAGAATTCACTGTTTAAAGCTGGTGTTTGGAACATACATTAACATGAAATTTTGATAGAAGAAGGTTTTAGTTTAGGTCACTTTAAAACAGGGAGTTTGTTTCATCAAACCAGGGCTAGGGTTGGTATCCAAAAGGTTAAAAACAGAAGAAAATCCTTGCTAGTTTAGAGATTATTGTCATTGTAGTGGAAGGGACAGGATGAGGAAGAGGAGGGGAAGAAGAAGGAGAGGAGGAACATGAGGAGGAGCAAGAAGAAGAGGAGGGGAGGAGGAGGAGCAAGAAGAAGAGAAGGGGAGGAGGAGGAGCTAGAGGAAGTGGGGAGGAAGAAGAGGAAGAAGTGGAGAAGCAAGAGGAAAAAGGGGAAGAAGGAGAGGAGAAGCAAGAGGTAGAGGAAGAAAAGGAGGAGGAGGAAGAAGAAGAGGAGGAGGAAAAGAAAGAAGAAGGGGCCATTAACTCCATGCCAATGGGCCACTTATCCCTTTAGCATTTAAAATGTCTAAATCCAGTTTTATGTTCAGACATGGACTGATCTAATCTCTCACACATGTCATTCTAAAAATAGACAATAACATCATCAAGATCTCAAATCTGTGACATAATACATGCTTAATTCAAAATAATATGAATAAAAAAAAAATAAAATTTGTCAGAGTAATTTGAATGCTAAAGGGTTAATGTAGCATACTGGTGGGTGTAGATTTGCCAATT
>NC_042999.1:116211279-116218779 GCF_006345805.1 Octopus sinensis
CACAGGTGCCAGACGAGGCTGGCAGACGGCCACGCTCGGATGGTGTTTTTATGTGCCACCGACACAGGTGCCAGATGAGGCTGGCGAACGGCCACGATCGGATGGTGTTTGTTACGTGCCCGCAGCACGGAGGCCAGTCGATGCGGTACTGGCTACGGCCACATTCGGATGGTTTTCTTGTGTGCCATACACATACATACATATATATATACATACATATATACACATACATACATACATACATATATATACATATATATATATATACATACATATATACACGTACATACATACACACTCACACAAATGAACCCACACATACATCCCTACACACACACGCACGTACAAGCACACACGCACACATACATTAGGTTAAGCACAGTTACTCGCCACACACCCAAACTCTACGCATACACACACGAACACACATGCACACACACTACAAACAACACACACACATGATACATATACTTACACGCACACACATATACCCCTTTGTTTTTTGACCTGGTTTTGACCTCGCTGGATACAAAAAAGTGCCACTCCTTTATGACAGCTAGCTTGCCATGCCTATTATTCACCATACATACATACACACACACACACGCACGCACAAACACACTTGTCATCCTTGCACACACACGCACCCACACACATTCCTTGTCTTTGAAACTCTCTTGTTTTTAAAAATCATGATTCGTCTACCTTTCAACTTCTGTTCTTTCAACATGTGATCTCTTGAGCACCACCAGCAAAAATATTTTTTTCCTCTGTCTTCCCTTCTCGGGATCTTTCCTTCTCCTTGTTTCCGACGAAGAGCTCCGCTCGAAACGTTAAACCCTCCTTCCCTTCTTTCCTGAGCGTCAAATAATACTTTAATTGTTCCACGTCCTCGCGTTGCTGTGTTTTTTTCTGTGTTTTCTTGTTTGGATTAACCATATATATATATATATATATATATATACACATCACTTCCGGTTTTCGTAGAGGAAAGACGTGTTTGCATTTGCTCTGTGAAAAAACAGAAAGGTTTGCATAAATCGACGAAATATACTACTAAAAGTAACAAAAAGTAGAACTTGTTAACTCATAAATCTACTAAAATACTTTAATTGAAAATATATTAATTATAAACGTAATATATTTCGCTTGAAGCCAAATATAATGCGGTAAATTTGGTTACGCATGCTAGAATATTCGCCGAAAAGCACATGGTGGCAAATCTTCTCGTGAAAGAAAATTTCTTCGTACAAGCACGTGGGTTTGGACTGTACCTTTCAAGATAAGTATCACATGCAATTGTCTGTTTATTAATTTTTTAAGCTAACATCTCAGTTACGATTGTTTGTTTATTAATTTTTTTAGGCTAACATCTCGGTTACGATTATTTATTAATTTTTTAGGCTAACATCTCGGTTACGATTGTTTGTTTATTAATTCTTTAGGCTGACATCTCGGATACGATTAGTTATAATTTTTTAGGCTAACATCTCTGATACGATTGTTTTTTTATTAATTTTATAGGCTGACATCTCGGGTACGATTGTTTGTTTATAAATTTTTTAGGCTAACATCTTAGTTACGATTGTTTGTTTATTAATTTTTTAGGCTAACATCTTAGTTACGATTGTTTGTTTATTAATTTTTTAGGCTAACATCTCAGAGTTACGATTGTTTGTTTATAAATTTTTTAGGCTAACATCTCAGTTACGATTGTTTGTTTATTAATTTTTTAGGCTGACATCTCGGGTACGATTGTTTGTTTATAAATTTTTTAGGCTAACATCTCAGTTACGATTGTTTGTTTATTAATTTTATAAGCTAACATCTCAGTTACGATTGTTTGTTTATTAATTTTTTAGGCTAACATCTTGGTTACGATTGTTTGTTTATTTATTTTTTAGGCTGACATCTCGGGTTCGATTGTTTGTTTATTAATTTTTTAGGCTGACATCTCGGGTTCGATTGTTTGTTTATTAATTTTATAAGCTAACATCTCAGTTACGATTGTTTGTTTATTAATTTTTTAGGCTAACATCTTGGTTACGATTGTTTGTTTATAATTTTTTTAGGCTAACATCTCAGAGTTACGATTGTTTGTTTATTAATTTTTTAGGCTAACATCTTGGTTACGATTGTTTGTTTATAAATTTTTTAGGCTAACATCTCAGTTACGATTGTTTGTTTATTAATTTTTTTGGCTTACATCTCAGTTACATATCTTACTCTTTTTCTCATCTCCCCTCCTCCCTTTCATATCCTCCTCTTCTTTCATTTCTCTTTCCTTTCCATCTTACATCTACCTCTCCTCTCGTCACCTCACCCTCTCTCTCATATACTTCTCATCCGCCCATTCTTCTCACTCCGTCTCTCCCTCTCTTTCACATCCTTCATCCTGTCTCTCCTTCACTCTGTCTCTCTTTCTCTTGCTATCATCTCCTCCCCTCTGTTTCTCTTTCTCTTCCCCTCCTCTCCTTCACTCTGCCTCTCTTTCTCTTCCCCTCTTCTCCTTCACTCTGTCTCTCCTTCTATTCCCCTCCTCTCTCCCCCCTACCTTCCTCTATCTCTTTAACACACCACACCCCCTTGCTTTCCTCCTATCACCCTCTCGATTTCTTTCATAGCACCTCTCTCTTTCCCTATTTCCCCCCTCTGTGTTTCTCTATCTCTACCTCTCTCTATCCCTCATTACCCCTCTGGACTTCAAAACGAAGATGGCACCAAGGTGGGAAAAGAAAGAGTTAGATCTTCTGCTAAGAGCATGGACAATTGCTAGTGGCGATCCGCCGAACAACATCATCACTGCCGTGCTAAAAAACAATGGTTTTCATAGAACCATTGACCAGATAGAGCGGAAGAAAAATGAGTTTATCCGGTCTTACATGCTTAAAACACTGGACAACATAATTGAAGATTATTGTGGCAAAACTGATGAGGATGAAGAGGACGAAAAAGAGAAGGAAGCCGGAAGTCTCTGTGATCCAGGGGTTCCTCGGGAAAATGTATCACCTACCCTGGTGAACGACCAAGTAGTGAAGGATAGGGGAGCCAAGGGAGCAGAAACCGGAAGCCCCCCTGTACCAGTGGTCCTACGAAGAAATGAAAAATTAGAAAAACAGAAGAAAAAAAGAAGGACCGAAAACAAAATTAAGGAGGGAAAAGGCAAAACAACCAAAGCTGAAACCCCAACCCACCACACAAACAGCAGAGAACCCCATGGAGGATCCAATGCCACCCAGTACACTTCAGGAAAGAAGAAATCTGGAAGGCACCAAAGAACCTGTAAGTTCTACCTGCGGGGCAAATGTTGGCATGGTGAGGATGGCAAAAACTGCCGGTTCGTCCACCCGACACCCCGCCAGAACTTCAGGGGATTCAAAGAGAAAAACTTTACCGAGGGAACACAAGAAATGTCTCCCAGGAAAACTTTCAAAAATGAAGTGCGCTCCTCAGATGTTCTGCACAACGCAGCAGCTGAGCAAGAGTCTTTTTTATGCATGGCAGAAAGAATTGTCCGGCAGCTAACCTGGCTACACCAAGCACAGAGAAGGAACCCTGCCTACCACTATGCAAGACCACCACAGTCAACAGACACGGGATGGCCTCCCCTAATGCCTGCACAGCCGTCATCCCAATACTTTTACTAAATATTGGGGGCCTGTTGCATCAAAATAGAAACAAAATTTCTTTCCTGAGAGATCTTACTGCATGCAATCAAGCCCTATGCATAGCACTTGTGGAAACTCACCTCAACCTTGATATAGAGGATGCAGAAGTACACATACCAAACTATGCCATACTGCAAACAGACAGAAGGGAAAGGAGCCATGGTGGAGTTGCTGTATACATCCGAGATGACCTCACACCCCAGGTCTTGATGACATACTCAAATTCGGTATGTGACACCTTAATTGTATACATAAGACAACATAATATAGTCATATGCAATACTTATTGCCCACCGGATGCCCCAAATCACATAGGCAAGTTTGAAGATTGCCTCACAAGAATTAAAGAAATCCTCATGAATCTGGAACACCGCATGACCATATTTCTTATGGGTGATTTCAACTTCCCCAATATCAAATGGACCGAAGGTCACATACTCTCAGGAATGAATCATTGCAAGCAAGTACAGGTGCAGTCCCTGCTCAACCTCACCAATGCCTTATTCATGGAGCAAGTTGTACTCAAGCCAACTAGGGTAAATAACATTCTGGATCTCTGCTTCACGAACAATATGGACATCATTCATGATGTGAAAGTGACACCGACATCAGTTTCGGATCACAACATAATAGAGCTGTCTATGTTTGGGCCGAAAGTAACCAGAGACATACAGCCTAAAGGAAGCACCCGAAATCTCTCCAATCTGAACTTCCACAAAGCAGATTGGAAATCGATCCTCAGAGAGGACTGGCCGGAATGTCTCTCCACACCAGACATTGACATGAAACTAGAATGTTTCATGTCTTCTGTGCAAGCCATATGCCAGAAATATGTCCCAGAGCACAAGGCCAAAACAAATAGGAGCAAGATTCCAAGAGACAGGAAGATCCTCATGAGACGACGGACGAAGGTTGCAAATCGTCTCAACCAACATCCCAAAAGTAGCGAAACGTCCCGCCTAAAAACAACACTGATGGAGATCGAAAAAAGGCTGCAACAATCCTATGTGAAGGAGAAAGCAGACAAAGAAGCCTGGGTTATAAAAAACATTAAATCAAACCCAAAGGCCTTCTTTCATTACACGAAAGAAACAGTCTCAGTGCACTACAAGATAGGACACCTCCTCCAAAAGGATGGCTCCCTCACAGACAGTCCAACTATGATCAGTGAGATGCTGAATGACCAGTTCAAAAGTGTCTTTACTACCCCGTTGGAACACAGACAAGTGAACGAACCAGTGGACTTCTTTGCCGCCTCACCTATAACCAGCGAGGCGGTTACAATAGAATGTATTGACATTAGCGAAAATGATGTCCTACTAACCATAGATGAAGTGGACACAAACTCAGCTGCTGGTCCAGATGGTTTCCCAGCCATCCTCCTCAAAGCGTGTAAGCATGCCCTGGCAAAACCCCTGATCGCCATGTTGATTCGCTAGCTTCTGCACGCATTTTTTTTCTCTCCTTGTTTCTTTCTGTGTTTCTTTTCTGTGTATCTTTCTGTTGAAGAGCGTAGGCTCGAAATGTAAAAGACTTGTTTTAATTATATTCCTGAGCGCCATACTAATACAATTGTTTGTTTGTATTCCACCTGCCTTCGTCTTTTGTTTATTTTCAGTGCAAACAAGGGAGTCAGAGAAAGGCAGAATGCCACTTATATCTGAACACTACTATAGAAATATTCCTTTAAAAAAACTTTTCTTCTAATTTTTCTAAATTTAATTATTTAATCGTTACAGTTGAAAAGGTCTCAAAATGACCGAAACCGGTACTGAAATGTTCACTATAAAATTATTTTAGCATTTTCTATTTTTGACTTGTTTTTTCATATATATATATATATATATATATATAATATATATATATATATATATACATATTATATATATATATATATACATTATATATATACATATATATATATATACATATATATATTACATATACATATATATATACATATATATACATACATATATATACATACATATATACATATATATACATATACATATATATATATTACATATATATATATATACATATATATCTATACATATATATCTATACATATATATATACACATATATATAATATATATACACATATATATATATATATACACATATATATATATACATATATATATATATATACACATATAATATATATATAACATAATATATATATACACACATATTATTATATATATATTATAACACATATATATATATATATACACACATATATATATATATATACACACATATATATATATTATATACACACATATATATATATATATACACACATATATATTATATATATACACATATATAATATACACATATATATATATTATACACATATATATATATATTCACATAAAAATTTAGCAATTAAGGACAACTACTTAATAAGGAACACTTAACAAGAAATTGTCAGGTAGATAGCGTGAAAACCTCATAAGAGAAAAAATTTCGAAAATAATTATTTCTTATTGAACATATTAATTTATATATAGAGGGCATTATACATACATGCCAGAAGGCATTATACATACAAGCCACACGCTAAGAGGGACAATTAGTCATTTCTACCAAAAATATAACTAATCCCACCGAATGCAATTTTTCAAAGTAAGACATTTAAAAAATATATAGACCTGTATCACAGTGATTTCATACTTACGTATTCATCAGCAGGCCTGAATGTATTATAAATAAACAACGACCCTGCCCCGCTTAAGCCGATCAGCTAACTGATCAACATCAACGAAGCACATGGGTGAGTTTACATATATTACATCCGGATAAATGGCAAACTTTTACGAATTGCATTTCGAGAGGAAAAGTTTTTTCGGAATAAAAATTAGCAATTAAGGACAACTACTTAATAAGGAAAACTTAACACGAAAATTGTCAGGTAGATAGCGTTGATCAGTTAGCTGATCGGCTTAAGCGGGGCAGGGTCGTTGTTTATTTATAATACATTCAGGCCTGCTGAGATGAATACGTAAGTATGAAATCACTGTGATACAGGTCTATATATTTTTTAAATGTCTTACTTTGAAAAATTGCATTCGGTGGATTAGTTATATTTTTGGTAGAAATGACTAATTGTCCCTCTTAGCGTGTGGCTTGTATGTATAATGCCTTCTGGCATGTATGTATAATGCCCTCATAATAAATAATATGTTCAATAGATAAGAAATATATTTTCGAAATTTTTCTCTCTTATGAGGTTTTCACGTATCTACCTGACAATTTCTTGTTAAGTTTTCCTTATTAAGTAGTTGTCCTTATTGCTAAATTTTTATTCCGAAAAAACTTTTCCTCTCCCGAAATGCAATCGTAAAAGTTTGCCATGTATCCGGATGTATATATGTAAACTCACCCATGTGCTTCGTTGATGTTGATCAGTTAGCTGATCGGCTTAAGCGGGGCAGGGTCGTTGTTTATTTATAATACATCAGGCCTGCTGATGAATACGTAAGTATGAAATCACTGTGATACAGGTCTATATATTTTTTTTAAATGTCTTACTTTGAAAAATTGCATTCGTGGGATTAGTTATATTTTTGGTAGAGAATGACTAATTGTACCTCTTAGCGTGTGGCTGTGATGTATAATGCCTTCTGGCATGTATGTATAATGCCCTCTATATATAAATTAATATGTTCAATAAGAAATAATTATTTTCGAAATTTTTTCTCTTATGAGGTTTTCACGCTATCTACCTGACAATTTCTTGTTAGTTTCCTTATTAAGTAGTTGTCCTTAATTGCTAAATTTTTATTCCGAAAAAACTTTTCCTCTCCCGAAATGCAATT
>NC_042999.1:116221279-116263779 GCF_006345805.1 Octopus sinensis
CAATCTTACGATATGTGAGCTGAAAATGTTATTAACTTGAACTGATTTTTGGCATTAACATTTTTAGCATGTCATCAGGTCATTTACAAAGATATTATGTTACATTAATATCTCTAGCAGTTGCAGACCCTAGCATGTAGCCAGTTGATTTTTGTAGCAGGAATGATAATGAATTTTATGCTAAAATGAGCAGAATTACAGAAAAATTATTTTCTTGGAATATTCTTTTTGAAATATTTATAACATTGGAGACAATTGTTCTGCTCTCAGTTTTAGTTGTGAGAATTTTTCCCAGATCTTTGTGAACCTCTCAATGACAGCAGCTAAGGTGGCAAGTACTTTTGCCAAATGTAAGCACTTCAACAGCCATAAGTGGATAACAGAGTTAAATACTTTCCTATAATCAAGCCATACTGTTGCAAGACTTCTACAGTGTATTCTTACTTCAGACAGCACAGCTTTATTTATCAAAGTTGTTCGGCATGTCCCCACACCTTCTTCTTTTCACATACCTGCTCATCAGTCACTGAGGAATTGTTTGAGGCAGCTTGTGTAGTTTGTACATAATGTTTAGGCAAATAATGGGCCTATAGTTTTCTGCCAACTCAGTGGTTTCATTCTTGGCCACAAGATTTGTCATGGCATGTCAATCTGACCTTCCATAGTTCTTTTAATAGCTTTCTATAAAAAGTCTGCCTGTTATATCAATATCTAAGTATTAAGTCTCTTCCAGGTGTTTTTTCATTATGCAGTTTGCTTGCAATCACTTTGAAAACACAGAAGTTAAGCAAAGTCGAGCCTAGTTAGTACTTAGATGGGTAACCGCTTGGGAAACCTAAGTGCTGTAAATGTCTTTCTATAAAGGTGGCAAGCTGGCAGAAATGTTAGCATGCTGGGCGTAATGCTTAGCGGTATTTCGTCTGCCGTTACGTTCTGAGTTCAAATTCCGCCGAGGTTGTCTTTGTCTTTCATCCTTTCAGAGTCAATAAATTAAGTACCAGTTACGCACTGGGGTCGATGTAATCAACTTAATCCCTTTGTGTGTCCTTGTTTGTTCCCTCTATGTTTAGCCCCTTGTGGGCAATAAAGAAATGAGTTATTGTGGAAGTTTTTGGATACCTATCTTTATATCCTGTTCAACCTGGACATACCACTAATGAAAACAGTACTACAGCACCAATAAACTATTCATGATGAAGTAAGTACTTTTCTCATTTTATTTATACTGTACATTTAAACCAAGATCTACTTCAGTGCTATAAAAAAAAACCATGATGACACTTCTATCGGATATATGAAGTAGTTAAAAAATACTAGGAGAAGCTCACCCCAACTTAAACACCTTTAAACACCCCAACTTAAACAAGCAACAAAAATCTTTCTTTGCAAAAAAAATGGCTTGCTTTTGTTATGCTAATTAATCTTCTCATTGAGAACTGGCCAAAGTTTGCCAGAAGAGAGACTTAAAATAATGTAAAGAAACCACTCAGCCATCACTAAATCCTTGTGTATCTTCAAATGTAGCTGTCTCAAGAGGGGCATATATTCCAACAGTTGTCCCTCAAGAGAAACAACTGTTAGAATATATTTAACTTAGAAACATCTTGAGACCACAGTTCATAGAAAACTTTCCCACTTTTATGAAACTGTCATTGAACTACAGATCATTCTCAACAGGATTAAGGGAAAATCCAACAGCTGCAATGTTGAAAGTTATCAACAACATCACTGGAAAGTACATGGAATCATGTGATGTAAATTACCAGAATATTAATCCCTTCATATATACAGCTGCAATCACTCTTAAATAACATCAAGGAGATATCCGCAGTATATATGGTGATGAAGTTACTAAGCAGAAGCAACCCAGATGGAAACAAAACTTGAAGTAACATCAACAATCTGCATTGCCATATTGGATGGTTAAATATAATAAAATGTAAGGGGTATAATGAGCTCACATTTCACCAATTACATCTTATGCATAAATTAGTAAAACTCTACAGTGACTCTTCACACCAAGCACTTGAGGGAAAGGTAATAACTCTAGAGCATGAATTTAAAGCAATGAAGGAAAGACTCTGCTATCACAGGCATTATACAGAGAAAAGAGGAATGAAACATTACTGTTAAGAAAGCTCCCTTTCGAGAAGATCTTGAATCATTCTGCTCTAAAATCTGTGATGCAAAGTGGAATTTCAACCTTAATGCTCGAGGGATAAATACAGTTAGGAGAGAATACTGTACAAACATAGTCAATGAAACACTTCATATATCCAATAGAAGTGTCATCATGGGTTTTTTTTAAGTAGATTTTAGTTTAAATGTAGAGTGCAAATAAAATGAGACGAGTACTTACTTCATCATGAATAGCTTATTGATGCTGTAGTGCTGTTTTCATCAGTTGTATTGTTATTAGGTTTTAGCAGAATTCTGTGAGGTATAAAGTATTTTTTTTAAAAATCCAGTCAAAAAATACTCTGTTGGTAAGTAAAACATGTAAAAAGTGTTTCTTTTATTTTATAACAGAAGAAATAAGCTAGTTACTGATTTAGGCTGGAGGATTTGGCATAATTGTAGAAAACATTCAAAAAGGAATTTCAAATAGCTGCACGTCTAATGTTGATGGCACCATGTGGTGTATGTATATATATGTATATATATATATATTATATATATATATATATAATATATATATATATATATATATATACATACATATATATATATACATATAATAACAAAATAATAAATAAAACATGCATATATACATATATGTACATACCTACATCTATATGTATATATACATGCATATATAGGTACAGGACACCAAAAAAACGTTGAACACAATGAGAAGCGAAAACATAACAAGACCATGGAAACAGACTTTTTTCAAACAACGAAAAAAAAGAGTACAAGACATACAACACAAGGAATATTCCCCTTCTTCAGCTGCCCCTGCTTCGTTTACGCCGTGTTTTGATATATATAATGTTATGTATATATATTGCCCGTTTCTGCCAGAATGGTTATCATGAAATGATTCCATTAAACTTAAAATAATAATCTATTATGTTACCATTGTGACAACCTTTTATCTCATAATCAACTGACTTCTTTTTTTCTTTCAGTAATTTTCACCACCGAAAGTTGAACGATAATTGTTTTGCAGTGAATACCATCCCTTTGAAAACAATTAACTTCTTCAACTTTGAAATTTGAAGTTATCAGAAATCTTTGGAATCAACTAAAATCAGTTTTTTTTTTCTCATAAATATTTTTAATTGAGTAATGAATAACCAAATTACCAGTGAAGTTTTATAATTCAGTCTCTGCGATCAATAACCAAATTGTTTTACATAAACTATCTTTAAAACTATACATGTTATTTGTGTTTAATTGAAATTGGTATTGTCATTGCTAATGTTGTTATTCATTAGTCTAAGCCAGCCTGTGATTGATTGAAAAATGTTTTGGCATATCTATGACTACATTATCTAATGTGTGCTTCCCATTTTCTAGATAGCAGGGAGTGATTTTTAGTGAGACTTGGCTACCATTTCTGAAACATCAAATGACCATATAGAGGCTCTTTGTAGAGAAGTAAAGACATAATAGATGAGTGCAATGGTGTATGTAATAGGCATAAATATTCTGGGTGTTTTCTCCAAATAACACAAAGTGTATATCATATTTGTTTTTATTTCCAATCTAGTTGGTTCTGACACAAACTGTTACTAGCCTGCCTGGTGGTAAAGGACCTCTATTTAGGTTATAACTATCATATAAATACCCATACACCTTTATATACATTCATTCATACACACACACACACACACACAGACACACACCTGATTCATCATCATCATCTTCATCATTTAATGTTCACTTTTCTATGCTTGCATGGGTCAGACGAAATTTTTTGAGTCAGATCTTATATAACTGGATGCCCTTCACCTGCTTCCTAGCAAGGTAATATTTCCCCATACCTAGACATGTTCTTTACTGAAGAACAGAAATGTGCAACCTCACTTACATGACTTTGATGATGCTCATTTAAAACCATCAAGGATGTAGAGACAAGGGTACATACAAATGCACATGCATGCAGACACACATACATATATATGGTATGGTCACATGTTACGTAAGGATGAGGACAGCTGTGTGAAGAAGTGTCACACCCTAACAGTGCTGAGAACCTGTGGAAGAGGTAAACCCAGGAAGTCATGGGATGAGGTGGTGAGGCACCAACTTTGAACGTTGGGCCTCACAGAGGCAATGACAGGCGACTGAGACCTTTGGAGATATGCTGTGCTTGAGAAGACCTGGCAAGCCAAGTGAGATTGTAGCTGTGGCTGATGCCAGTATTGCATAACTGACTCATTTAAAAGTATCCCTTCAATTGTCCGCAATTTACTGTACTTGAGAAAACCTGTTGAGCCAAGTGGAATCGTAGTTGTGGCTGATGCCAGTGGTACCTAGCTAACACCCATGCTGGTGACACGTAAAAAGCACCATTCGAGTGTGGCTGATGCCAGTGCCGCCTGACTGGCACCCATGCCGGTGACACGTAAAAAGCACCATTTGAGAGTGGTCAATACCAGTGTTGCTTGACTGGTGGCACATAAAATGCACCTACTACACTCTTGGAGTGGGTGATGTTAGGAAGGGCATCCAGCTGTAGAAACCTTGCCAGGTCAGATTGGAGCCTGGTGCATCCACCTGGCTTGTTAGTCCTCAGTCAAGCTATTCAACCCATACCAGCATGTAAAGTGGATGTTAAACAATTATGATATATATATATATTCATGAGAAATTATGATAAACAAATTTACAGCATTTATTCCCTACATACAGGAGTGGCTGTGTGGTAAGTAGCTTGCTTACCAACCTCATGGTTCCAGGTTCAGTCCCACTGTGTGGCACCTTGGGCAAGTGTCTTCTGCTATAGCCTTGGGCCTAGCAAAGCCATGTGAGTGAATTTGGAAACTGAAAGAAGCCCGTCATATATATATATATATGTGTATATGTTTGTGTGATAGGATGAGAAACGAGAACATAAAAAACAAAAATATAGAAAACTAACTTTTTTTGAACAATGAAAAAACAAACAGAAAAATGAGACATGCAATATAAAGAACATTCCCTTCATCAGTTGTCCCCTGTTTTATCTACTCCGCATTTCAAAGGTAAGGATAAGACGTGACTTTGTTAAAACAGACCTTCCTGCAAAGCAAATTAAATAAAATTTGGGATTTTTTGTGGAGGGTGAAAGTGGTAACAAAAACAGGACAGTGAGAACAAAACAGTAAAAACAAATGGTGAGGGTTGTTAAGCCAAGACGATGTGAAGTGCTGAATGCTGAAAAAACGAGCTTTGAGAAGAGACAGATAAAAGCACGTCTTGTCTTTAGGAAGTAAGTGGAAGAAAGAGAGAATGCCGTTAGTCACGTGTGATCAACGAGAGAGTCAAAGAGGAAGAGTGACAGAGAAAGAGAGGGAACAGTGAAGGGGAGAGGAGAAGAATAGGGAAAGGGTGGGTGAGAAAAACAAAGGAAGAAGAACAAGAGAGGGAGATAGACAGACAGAAAAGAGATAGAATAAGAGTGCACATTGTAATTATTACGATAAAACATACTTGGAAATGGATGCGTGGCATTCAATCATATAATGATATAACTAATATATAAGTATATGCATATATACATACATTTATATACATACCTACATACATATGTATATGTGTGTATATATATATAGATATATATAGATATATATATATATATATACGATGGACTTCTTTCAGTTACTGTCTACCAAATCCACTCACAAGTCTTTGGTCAGCTTGAGGCTATAGTAGAAGACACTTACCCAAGGTGCCATGCAGTGAGACTGAACCCAGAATCATGTGGTTGGTAAGTAAGCTACTTACCACACAGCCACTCCTAGTGAAAAATGAATAAACACTAGAGGTAAAAAGGGGAGTAGCAAAGTAAAAGAGAAAGAAAAGATGGTTAAAAGAGGGAGAGACAATGAAAAAAGGAGTATTTTGTAATGTGTAACATAAAGTGTTCCCTTGATGATCCATAGTGATTAAGCATCCAAATTTATTTGAAACATCTAACGCAGTGGTTCCACACAACCACATTGGTAAAGCATATGTAAGAAGCCTATGATGCAAACTTGTGTTTATCATAATTTCTCTTATATTTATTCTGAATATCATAACCAGTGATATTACTGAATACAGAAGTAACCAAACCCCTATACTGGGAGCAAATTGGATGAAGATAATCTGCATGGAGCTCTCAAGTCAACAATAGCAGCCATACATCTAGCTGTAAAAGGGTAATGTCCCCCTTTTGGTCAAGAATGACCATGGAATTGCACCTAGAAAGTTCCCCTATGGCTCAGTGGTTAAAGTGTCAGGCTTACAATCATGAAGTAGTGAGTTCAATTCCTGGACTGGGCTGTGTGGTGTGTTCTTGAGCAAGACACTTTAGTTCATGTTGTTCCAGTTCACTCAGCTATACAAATGAGTTGTGACATCACTGGTGCCAAGCTATAGTGGCCTTTGCCTTTCCCTTGGATAACATTGTCGGTGTGGAGAGGGGAGGCTAGTATGCATGGGTGACTGCTGGTCTTCCATAAAATCAAACTTACCCAGACTTGCACCTTAGAGGGGAACTTTTTAGGTGTAATCCCATGGTTATTCATGACCAAAGGGGGTCCTTATCTATCTGTACGCACAAGATATGTATAATGGAAAGTTGGTGAATCCTTCAACTAACCACAAAAGTCCATAAGACCAGAGCTTGCTTTGTTTTCTATGGCAGGAAGCTGATCAAGCAAATACTTCCAAAGAAAGGATTTGTGGTAACTTTTCCTTCAATAATTGTTAACTGTTCTAATGTTAAATAGACTGCTGTTGTTAGGAAAAGGGTAAAACCAGAATTTGAGAAAACTACAGTCCTCATCCACAAAAAGAAGAGCAAAAAAAACAATTAATAAATTTCTAAAATGAAATAAGTTTGTATATCATTTGAAGAAGTGTTCTGACTAAAATTTCAAAAAATCCCTTCTTGCATCTGCACATGAGCTTATTTTATTTTACAACCGATGCAACTAGAGTTAAGTATCTCATTTTACAGATACAATGAAGTGTTTTCAGTGTCTATTAAACTTGTCATTTTTTTTGCACTAAATAGCCCTGTGCTTTATCCACTTGGCTAGTTTACTTTTGTGGTTGAGTGATATACGAGTATTTGTGAGTGTATGTGTATGTGATGCGTTGAGTACATGCACACGTGGCTTGTGTATTTTGAGAAACTGTTAACACCAAATACAAACGATGCAATTTACTGGAAAGTAGCTACTTTGGATTTGTTGCATTAAGTGAGTACTACTTCGAAATCTGAGAGGCAGATTGTGCCAATGTCCTTAAGGTCACTTCCTGAAAACATCTTAAGGTCAAGTGTTAAATGTATAGCTAATAATGGCTAATGTTTAAGTGTTTACTAGTGACTCTGCTATAATTTCAGTTTGCTAGCTTTCCTATACTATTGTCTGATACCAATGTTGTGGTTACTTATATTCTGATATTATTTTAATCTACTGGAGTTGAATAGGCATGAGTTTAGCACAGCATGACAGGCTGTGTTTTGCTTATGGAGGAAGATTTCTACTTATCCTTGTTTTGGTTGTCAATTCTTAGTAACTTGCTCCATCAATTGGAGATGGTAATAAGCCAAAGAGGAAGCCTCTACATGGTAACTGAAGCTATTAGAAATTGAAAGCAAAGTTAAGGTGGCGAGCTGGCAGAAACATTAGCATGCCAGGCGAAATGCTTAGCGGTATTTCATCTGCTGCTATGTTCTGAGTTCAAATTCCGCCGAGGTCGACTTTGCCTTTCATCCTTTCAGGGTCGATTAAATAAGTGCCAGTTACACACTAGGATCAATATAATCGACTTAATCCGTTTGTCTGTCCTTGTTTGCCCCCTCTATGTGTAGCCCCTTGTGGGCAGTAAAGAAATAAGAAATTGAAAGCAAATCTCCCTCAAATTGTACTCTACCATCTCAAAGAGAAAATGTCACATTAAATAATGTGATCCTAGAGATATACTACTTGAAAGGAAGAAGGGATGGTCATGGTTTAACCCTTTAGTATATAAACCAGCCACATTCGACCCAACTATTCTACCTGTTTTATGTTCAGACTGACTGGATCTGACCTCTTACACTGATCATACAATGCCATTCTAAAAATAAACAATCACGTCCTTGAAATCTTGTAGTAACAAGGTAATACAAGATTAATTCAAAACAATGTGAATGAATAAGGATTACATTTGATAGAGTAATCTGAATGCTAAAGGGTTAAATGCATTTTATCATAGTTCAGAACTGATCTGGTGCTGAACAACAACAGACACTGAGCTGACAAAACTCAACTAGCTTACACATTGACCTGTTGTTATTATTTTTTTTTACTGATGTATATCACTACTTTTGACTTAAATTACTCCCCAACTCAAAAGTGTATAAGTTCATATCCTGTGAGAACTGACATCAATCCTTCTTCTCTTTAGAGAGAAATTGTTGATATTTATAGAATCACTGAGCAATTAGATTTGAAGAAGGACCTTACCTATATTTATATCTCCCTATGGAATACAATTTTATCTAAATTTGTATATGATTTCTGCTAATGCAGACTTCTCTGTTTCCTCAGATCTTACTAATAGAACTTTGTTTGTTGTATTATTCCTTAATTCTTGAGTTATGTATTGCTAATTGATATAGTATTCTTTTTACTTCTAATACAACTTTTTACTATTTTAATATGTATTTTAATATGTAAGCAACTAACAATTTGGAACTTCAATTTTGTCATTATGTGTGTGTGTAATATTTCTTATTAATTATAGTGACTGCTTACTTCAAACTTTTGCCAATACTGATTTCTTAGAACTGTTCCATAAAGCAAGAATTGGCAAAAATTCAAAGTTAGCAGTTGCTCTTCTTAATATTTACTGGCATAAACATGGCTGGTGGTTAAGAAGCTCACTTTGCAACCATGTAGTTTTAGGTTCAGTACCACTTTGCAGCAACTTGGGCAAGTGCCATCTATAAATAACGAATGCCTTGTTAGTGAATTTGGGAGACAGAAACTGTATGGAAGCCCATTGCATGTATATATATATCTGTGTGTGTGTATATATATATGTGTGTGTGTGTGCATGTGCCCATCCAACTGAACAACCAGTGTTGGTTTGTGTATGGTCTTGTAACTTAGCAGTTTAGCAAAAGAAACTGAGAAATTAAGTACCAAACATTAAAAATAAGTACTAGAGTTGGTTGGTTTGACTACCCCATTCAAGATGGTTTCCAGTGATTGAAATAAGTAACAAAAAGAAAGAATAATAAAAATTATCGTGACTCTATGTTCACAAAAGCAACATATTTCTCAAGTCATCATTGTTTGATAGTACTGTTATAGACTCCCCTGACAAGGTCTAACAAGGCTGAAACATAACCAGAGTTTTTTTCCATACTGCCAAGATTAGATGCACTAATAATTTTAATTAAAATTTTGGTATTGCCTACTTTGCTTTGCTTACCAGAATTGATCATATTATCTAATGAGTCTTTCTCTTCATTTGCCACAGCTGTAATTTTAATTAATTAGAATTTCTTGGCTTTCCTTGTTAAGTATGTATGTTAGTATCACCCTTACCTTTAGAAAGTTTTCCCACTATATACAAGAATCATGCCTAGTTACAGCTCTCCCTTGTTATTAATGGGAGCTTATAGTAACTTTTAAGTGTTACAATTCTGATTCTAAATCATGAAAGAGATGCTTACACTGCAACAGATTCTGAAACTGGATTGAGTTTCTGAGTAAGTTACTCTTTTACTTGTTTCAGTCATTTGACTGCAGCCATGCTGGAGCACCGCTTTTAGTCAAGCAAATCGACCCCAGGACTTATTCTTTGGAAGCCTAGTACTTATTCTATCGGTCACTTTTGCCAAACCACTAAGTTACGGGGATGTAAACACACCAGCATCGGTTGTTAAGCAATGCTGGGGAGACAAACACAGACACACAAACACACGCACATATATACGATGGTCTTCTTTCAGTTTCCATCTACCAAATCCACTCACAAGGCTTTGGTCGGCCCGAGGCTATAGTAGAAGACACTTTCCAAGGTTTCTCACTGTGGGACTAAACCCAGAACCATGTGGTTGGTAAGCAAGCTACTTACCACACAGCTGCTAAATAGTTGACATTAATTTACCTAATTGGGGCAGTAGAACAGCAGAATCATGAGAGCATTGCTAAAATGATTTGCAGCTTTTCTTCTGGCCTTTTACAGTCTGAGTTCAACTCCCTCTAAGGTCAACTTGGCCTTCCTTTTTTTGGAGTCGATAAAACAAAGTACTGTTCAAGCACTAGGTTTGACATAATTGACTAAATCCCTCCCTCAAAATTGAACACCATGTGTTAAAATTATAAAGTGGTCTACCAATCCTGTTGATTTCATTGATTTTTCTAAATAGTACACATCCAGAAATGTGTAGGGGAATGAGTGTAGTGGAAATCAATTCTTGTATAAGCTTGGTGTTCATGTTATTGAGCTAATGTAATTGGTAGAATTGATTTAGTAGGATTTCTACTGAGAATATTGAGGGCATTTAATCAAATAATGTAAATAATCTAACCCCCTTTTTTTTATAGTATTTCTCTTGAAATCAACTGCCTTTCTTTTAATAAGTTATGAAAATATTGAAGAATTTTGTAAAAGAACTATTGTTATTAAACTGGTGTTTGGAACATAAATCAACATGGAATTTTGATGGAAGATTTTAAAGTTACATCACTTTAAAACAAGAAGTCGTATCACAGAATCAGAGGCACTTTCAGGTGGGCTGATCAGGCCTTCAAAATACTCTACTCACTTCCTACTTGACTGAATATTAAATGCTACAGTACACAGAAGAAACTGTGTTAGGTTATTGATATGTGAAATCTTATTTTCAGAGTTACTTCTGCCAACTTTTGAGAGGACAAAAATTATTTGTGATAGCATGTGCTCATATATAAATATGGGTAGTTAAGCTGGAAACCTTAACTGCACATATAACAACAAATGGAAATTGTAACTGCTTTCAAAACAATAAAATGTAAAGATATCAACATAATGATACACTGAATTTAAAGCAAAGGTCAGTCAACAATCCAATTTGGGGAAACAGTATATTCAATAATTATAGTTTTCCTTCTCATAGTTGAAATTTCTCCCCTGAAAACACTACTTTTTTAATAAAGCCCTGTACTCAATGACTAAAAACTGAGCAGTTGATGTGGTCAGAGTGTGGTAGAAGTTAGTAATTAAAGATCAATAGGTCATGACTCAGGTGATGCAAAACTTTATTCAGACTACAGAAATAATTAATAAACACTCATACACATACATGTATGTGTGTAACATATACATAAACGAAAGAAAAACACATTAGGTTATCCTGATCATGAATATTAATCTTCTGTGAAATTAATTTTTAATTCTTTGAAATTACTTCCCCTTTTTCATTGAGAGTCGCTAACAATTGCTGATAGACTTTTGCTTTCTTTCTCTGACCAAGAGATAAATTCCAATTGATGAGAAATTTTTGTGTATATTGTTTATCATATTGCTGTCACAATCGCCTTAATTTATGTCATTAGCTCACTTTATGTAATTATGAAAATTATACTGAACAAATTCTTTATAATCATTGACCATTTATAAAAATTTAAGTCCAATGATCAAAGGAAACTTCAGAAAATTATCCTTCATTCTTGATGCCTAACAAAACTGGAACATGTGTATCTGTCACCTTCTCTGCTTTAAAAATATCATTTTGTCCTCAGTGTGAAAATTCAGTTTTCATGCTCAGGAGAAATTATCTCCTCCTTTTAAGTCACTGACAAATGCTGCTATGGTATTAATTTTTTATCTTTCTCCAACTAAGAGCAATTCCTAATCATTGAGATTATTTTGTTAATGTCATTCAGTACATCACTACCTATCTAAATCATGTGCTATAATGTGACTAATGTGAATTTCTTTTTATGTGAGTTTTCACTCACTTTGATTCAGGTAGCCAAGTTTTCATTGATATCTCAACTTTGCAAAATCTCAGTGCCATTTTGCACTAACATTGGCACAAAGTTAGGAACAAAATGTTCTGGCTTGGCTTTATTGTGATTAATGTACTCTTAATACTTCATTTTGCTGTTTTTAAAATATTAATAAGTAATATTCACCCTAAGAAACTATGGGCTTTTTTTTAGTTTCATTTTCCAAAAACGAAGATGAAACTATCCAATGATACTTCGTTATTACTGTGATGTCATTACAGATTCAAAACAACAGTATGTCTCTTTGATAAGTTTTACATATATCAGGTTAAATCTTATCAATCGTTTAGTTAACTTTCTCATGTGTTTTCCCAAAAGGTTATGCCCAATGTTGTTAACATATTTGATTCTGTTATTTCCATTCCTCCTCTTATTTACCTTCATCCTAAACCATCTTTGAAGTTGAGTTTCTGCCACCAACGAATTGGTGTTTTCAGTGTGTGCAATATGGGAATAATCATTAATACTATTGGGCATGTTGGAGGTCTGTGTAAATATGCACGTATATATATATATATACATACACACACACATAATGATGTGTGCATGTGTATAGATATAGGTAGGCAGTGAGTGCATGTAAAATGTTCTTAGTGATCTATGTTTTGTGTGTGTGCCTAGACGATGAATATACAAGAGATAGATGTTAAACATGCATATATTCTATCCAATATTTGTATGAATGTATGTATTATGAGATTCCTTTCGACAGGGAAAAATTTGTTCCTGGTCAAAAGGAATTTTATAATAATGCTAACTGTACCCCCTCCATCTAAAATGTTCTATTGTTATTCTTAAACTTGATTTAAAATAATAACTTTAACTTTACTTACATACATTCGTAAATAAGTGGTAAAGTAACCAACAATCACCACTAGGTTTTTGTCCTTTTCTGTTCCTCCAGCAAAGCAAAAAATTAAATTTTTTTTTCGTGTATGATATTCAATATATTACCTCTTGATGTATCAGGATTCGTGCTTTTGGTTCACTTGAATTATTTCCCTAAGGTCATTTTATTTTATTTGGCAAAAGGGTTTTCTTTATTTAAAAATCTTTGTCAGCTGATCAGACAAATGTACTGATGATATCTAACAGATTGAAACATTCGTTCATTGTTGCCACTTCACCTTGTAAATTGTGTTAAAGAGAATCGCTAATCATCCTTCACAACCACAACCGCCTTAATAGATTCTCAAATGTAACACTCTCTTGCAAACACAGCTTCTATTCATCATTTTCCCATTTTGTTAAATGTATGTAGTCCCCTGATTACAATTAACCTTAGGATACAACTAGGTCACACTAACAACTTACTCCTCCACTAATACCATTCATACTACCAAATTATTCTTTCTGACTACCTTTGCACATTCCTCTTATCAAGCACACCCCATCCCTCTTACAACCATCCTATCTTCACATGTATTCTTTCCCCATTTTCTCCTTATTCCTCTTCAACCCCACTGCATTAGCCAACAAATTATCCACCCCTCGCCCTACCACTAAATCACCTTTGTTATTTGATTCTCCCCTTCAATCTAAACCAATTTGTACTAACTACCTCAGTCCTGACTACCAACTCACCCCTACTCTGTCCACTTCCCTCTATCTTCTGTCATAACTTTCCATATACCTTAGTAATCTCCCTCTTCCACCAACTTACTTTTTTTCTTCAAATTACTCCTTAGCCATTCTATAAGCATCTATGAATTAGATTCTTTTCCTACCTCTAATAATTGCCCTCCTCTTTCTCACTGTTTCAACTTCCCATAGTTCTATAGCCATTACCCCTAAACTTTAACACCTATTCACAAACCCAACAACAACTGACCTGGCTTCTATTACTACCCCTCCCACTCATATCCCAACTCTCCGTCTCTACTACTACTACCTCTCTCAGTACCCTGATTGTTAACACCATTCCATCTTCCTGAACTGGCTCCTATCTCCTTTCATCATTCCCTGCTTCTATACTCCCAACACCCTCACCAAGCCTCCTACTTCCTTACTTCAATATGCTTGCTCTCCACATTTAATTATTTCGCTTTTAAACTTCTCTGCATCACCATCTGAAATCTAAGATTTTGTTTCTACCCTGATGACAGAGGTTCGATTTATCCAACGTTTATTTACTTCCATTACTGACTGCATATTTTGGTGAACTACATCTAACATCATGATGGATCTCTAACCCCCAGAAACAGCTGTTGGACTTGCAACATCTTACCTCCATCCCTTTAATTTTCTCTGTCGTTTGTACCCTGTGTAAGTTCGATCTATTAATATATAAATGTCTATATATCTATACTTAAATATTCATCGTCTGAAAATCTTGTCTTCGCTTTTTTACACACATGTATATATGTATTATTTATCAAATCCAAGCTGTTACATTTAATTTGTTTATCTGCATAATTGCTTTTCTCTGTCTCTCTATCTCTCTATCTATCTATCTATCTATCTATCTATCTATCTATCTGTGTGTGGGGGCGTGCGAGCGTGTGCATGACTTTTTATTTTTTTCTCACACTGCCTGACAATCGATGCTAGTTTGTTTACGACCTCCTAACTTAGCGGCTCGGCGGAAAGACCGACAGAATAAGTTACTGGCTTGAAAAAGATTAAGTAACTGGGGTCGATTTATTTGATTAACCACTTGAAGGTAGTGCCCCAGCATGGCCACGTCCAGTGACTGAAACTATTAAAAGAATAAATAAGTGAAGAAATGTATTATACACCCTGCATAATGATTAAGCTATAAAAAAGAACTTTATATGTATAGCTTTTTAAAATTCTATTGACTATCATTTCACTTGGGTTGAGATTTTTGTCTGTGCAATTTCTGTTCTTTACATGTGAAAGGTAACATTTAGGAAATATGTAAATAAATTTATATTCGATTACTAATACATTTGTTTATTGTTACTACTTACATGAGCTTATGCGGGTGCCTTTATGCGGTTTCTCGATCTGTTAGAAACAGCCACCAAATATTTCTCAAAATATACCCGACAGTCTTAAAAGAGTGAAGGATGCCCTTACTAATGTATCCTTGATATAAAAAGGGACGACATAGTTGTGACTAGTCATATTTTCTCGAAGATGTGCTCTGTCAGAAGGGAGCTGAGGATAAGCAACTATTTATATGAAGAGAAAAGTATAAAATATTTAAAGGAAAGAATATGTAAATGAAAACGAATGTAGAGATTATACATTTCGGGAACAGTCATGAGTAGGTTACTGAATATGTTGTTTTACCTTGTTCCATTATGAAATTTTCACAATGGTCTCATTTCCACTCTATAGGAAGTTAAAGGTGGTTGCAGATAGATAAAAACAATAATGAATTGTATATAATTTTTCTTTTTATTTCCTACAGGAAATAAATTTTTTCCGATCTTATTGGCAGACTAATTCAATAAGCACATCGACAGCACGTGGTTTGTGAATGTACGTTATTATAGGATAAAATTCAGATAGAATGTGCAAATTTTAGTTTACAAAATCAACCAAGACAAAGTTTGTATAAATTTGTTTGAAAATGTACATATATATTTTAGTGCTTTACCAGTCAAGTTGAATAATGTGCTGTGGAAATATCCATGTAATTTTCTTGTTTTACAAAGCCAACTAAATGATGTAAATAGAAAATGTACTAAATAAAGTGTTACCGCCTTACGGTATGCAAATTAGTACCAGTTTTCTGTACCTACTGTAATTGTTGAGTATGTAACGAACACCTACAGAATACATTGGCTAAGATTCGTAAGCGAATCCACATTGTCAAATAAGTCCACGGTCCATTGTCTTAGTCTTTCTGCACTGAGAGATTAATGATGATGAACTGATCTCTTAGACATTCTTCGGGTATTCATCAGTCAAACTTGATATATAAGTAGAATCCTTTTGTTCTCGGTTGACATAATTAAACTGGAGAAGTTTTAAATACGCAGGCAAATACCAGTCAATCTCTTTTGGTAATTTAGCGATGGCTATCTTCCTCGCGTCAGGTATGTCTTATCACGAGCACGAGAACACAACTGTTATTCTATCTAGCTGCATACATTCGTTTTATTCTGTCTTTCCCCCTAACAGTCACAGAGATGAAACTACTATCATACAGAATGGACTGGGGATCCACAAACGAAGTTATATATATTTTGTATATTGTAACGACTAATATAATCAACTTAATAAACGACCATATTAATAATCAAGCAAATAGCGATCTTGAATAATTTTTCGGATCCCTTTTCACATTAAATTTCATCTTTACAAGTATATAAACAGATTGGTTACTTGTTTCTCTGGGGTTGATGTAGACGCTTCTGATGAGAATCCATTAAGTCAAAAGTTTACGCCTATATTGACAGCAGTAAAAATAGACTTAGATAACGTACGGTTTTTTTTTTTAACTGGTAGAAATAGACATCGCCAAAAGATTTCTCACGTTAGCATCAATGATCTGAAGCAACTGAACGGGAGTCACTTCCATCCGTGTTATTGCTTTCTGGAGCAGTGTGAAAAGAGACTAGAGATACTAGACTTGTTAGATCATCGAGCGAACTGAGCTAAAAGCCAGTCACGTGTTCCGGTTAAATTGAAAAAAAAGACTCCCATAGAATACTAGTCTCTGACTGGCTTAAATTTCTGATTAACTAAAATAAAACACATGACAAAATAGGGTTAATTAATTTATCGACAGTCAAATGCAGTCGCTAGAACTTCGTAATCTGTTTTTGTTATCATTCATACTTCTTTTGATTATTTGAAGTCAAAATCTATATAATTTGTTCAATCACATTTTTTAGATGTTAACTACTGTTCAAATGGGATGATCGCATCTATAGATGATGGCTTGCAACTTTTCTGATTTATTCTGCTCTAATCTCTAATCCTTTATCGGGTATATACGGCAGCATTTCGGTATATTCCACTCCACATCACCAAGAAAATACCTAACGACTTTTTAAGATTCCACACTGTTACTTTTATAAATAAATCGCATAGGCTTCTGATAATACACTCGAGGTGGAAAAAAGGAGCCAAGTAGAAGCAACTCCTCCCCCACTCAAAAGAAAAGCCAAAAAAAAAAAAACCCTCCGTAGTCATCATATTTTTCTAAAAAAAAAAAACTCCGTTCACATAGCCAATATTATGACACTGTCAAAAAGCAGGAGGCGACTTCCTTCAATGATAGACCATTTCCGATTCAGAATTGGGTGAATTGTTTCTACCATATTACTTCTACTTCCCATTGATTCTTTATGCATTGTGGATCGGCGACGATGGGTCGCTAAAGAACGAGGGATTTTCTTCACGATAAAGTTATGATCGAGGTCAGTGTTTCCGAACAAACTATCATCAATTGGTCAATTTTCTTCAGAGAAGCCTACAAGAAGAGCTCGTCGAGGATGGCATGTCTCATGTGATTGAGCTTGACGTCATAGTTGAAAATTACAGAAATATGAAACTACTTCTAATCGACGTCATAAAGATAAGAATAGGATAAAAACGCTTTAGTAAGATTTTTTGTTGTTGCATTACTGATAAATATTCGTAATATAATGCTTTCTGCCACCGATAGAATAAGGAATATCTTTGCATGTCGAACTTAAAATAAACCCAATACTTTATATACAGCTGAATAATTTACAAAAGCATGGTTCATTCGTTCGAATCACAGTGTTGTTTTAACTTAGCATTTGGAGACGTAAATTCATGAGACGTTGGAACAAGGATCGGATTAAGATACTTGGAGTCTAGTTCGAGCTAGACTTTCAGCTGACAAAAACTGATTGGATGTTTGAAATCTGCTATGTTCTCAGGCATTCACTGCATTCAACCAATTGGACCATATTGAAAGTTAACCATTGCATACTATGGAAGATTAATGGAGGATACGAACGGCAATGGTTTGGGAGCGAGTCTATCCGTCGACGAAAAAGTCTGAAGTATCTTTTCTGGAAGATTTTCTATTCGAAGATCATGGACAATTTCCAAAAGTTCTTACTCTGGCAGTGCTATTCGAGATAAACTATAGAGAAATGATCGTGTTGCAGCCAAGCCTGGTTCTAGGCTGGTGGTGAAAATTGAGGGAAGGCATTTGACTTTGGTACTTTTCTGTCTCTTCGAATGCACAAACGTGACTAACGTCACAATGCATTCTTTTTATCAACACAGTTTTACCTACACGTATACTCTTTTTTTTTTTTGCGCTAGCTTACTGCATTCACTAAAGAGATTGTTGTTGCTGGTGGTTGTGGTGCTGCTACTATGCTGAGTAAGAACGCCAACAGAGGAGATATAAATAATTTCCAGTCTATAATCCTGCTAAATGAAGAGTTACAGATTTTGGTCAAGGTGTTAGCAAAGATGTTGGTGCTTGTGATCGGAGAAGTACGATCGTAGGCGGTTGCCACCAAATCCATTTACGAAACCCATACTTCATGCGTTTTATCATAGAAGGAGCAGGTAACAAATCTGGTGTTAGTTGTGCTATGATCAATTTGCATCAGTCGAAAGGTTTCGCTACTTTGCAGTAGTCTTAAAAGCAGTCGGTTTCGGAGCCGTTATCAGAGGCTGGATCGGAGGTCAAAGTGAACGGCCACTTCTTGGAACCTTTTCATATCGTACGCTCGCTCTGTCAAGAGTATCCCCTTTCGTTTCTTCTATACCTGCTGGCCTTTGATGCGGAAGCTAGGACTTTTTATCATGGGGCAAGTCTAAGCTTTTGCAAATTACCCAGTGAATATATTGTGCCTGTTGAGATATTCTGTAGGCGCAAGAAGACTGCACTTGGAGACATGATCAATGATTTCATTTTGTTGTTGACATACACATGTTATTATTATTATTATTATTATTATTATTATTATTATTATTATTATTATCATTGTTGTTGTTGTTGTGGTTGTTATTATTCAGTAGTGTTTATTTTTATCACGTGCCTTCATTACCGAGCGCAGCGCTGTGTGCCTTGGTATGTGCTGTGGTTTGTTGTAATGTTCTCATTTTTACTGTAATGTGCCTTGGGTACATGCTGTGGTTTGTTGTGATGCTCTTATTTTTACTGTCTTGAAACTGTTTTACGTAGGATGTGTGCGGTGTTTAGTAGTGCAATTTTCTGTATGTTATACTTGTTAATCTTGGTATTTTTGTTATGTATTTGTCTGAATATTTTTTTATCATTCCTAATGCGCCTACTATGATAGGAATTGTTTCTGTTTTTAGACTCTACAATCGGGTTACCTCTATTTCCAGATCTTTGTATTTTGAAAGTTTCTCCATTTCTTTTAGAGAAACATTGTTGGTATTGATACATCGATTAGAAAGCATCTTTTTTCTTGATGATCTCTGACAACTAAATCCAACCTATAGGCCTTGATGTACTACCTGGCATATCCCCGAGTATGGTTGTTTTTCCATTTTCTGTGACTTTTCCTGGCGTATGCGTATATCATCTTTTTCCTGTTGTTATTCTAAAATGTTGACATCGTTTCCAGTGTATATAGGTCCCAACTCTGTCGTGTCTGTGAATATATTCCTTCTTAGCCTGAACTAGGTAGCCAGTGACAATATGATTTATTGTTCTTTCTCCATCTCCACATATTAAGAAGTTACTTGTATTTCGATTCATTACATGTTTCTGGTAATTTCTGGTTGGAAAGCTTTGATCTTGTGCAGCAATTAAAAATCCTTCAATCTCTGCTTTGAGTCCTGAACCTCTCAGCCATTGTTGGGATTTTGCTTTGTCTGTTTCTTTTCTGTTTAGTTTAATCCAGTATTTACCACGAAGGGGATTTTCTTGCCATCTTTCAGTTATTTTACAGCTTTCGTTGTTACTTCTTTTCTTCGTAGTTGTTAGGTACTATGACTTCTATTTTGTATTTGTCTGAGTGAAAATAGTTTTTGTTTTGCTTTGTTCGTGTTTTGTGGCTATTTGTATTAGTTTTCCTTGCTTCTGAAGTTGGTATTTCTATATGGTAGTTATTTTGTAATAGTTTTCTGGCTGTATAAGGCCTCTACCACCTTCAATACGTTGTATATATAACTTTTCTCTCTCAGATTTTGGATGGTGCATCTTAAATCCTATCATTATTTTTCTTGTTTTCCTGTCTATTTTGATTAGTTCATTTAGAGTCCAGTTAAGAATATTGTAGCTGTAACTGAGACAGCTAGAGGGTTGATACCTATCACCTTGTTTTTCGCATTGAGCTCTGTTTTCTATATTAATCTGACTCGTCTATAGTATTCCTTTTTCATCTTCTCTTTCATTTGTGTGTGTTGTATCGTATTAGTTCATTGATTCCCAGTATTTGTATGTCTGGTTTTGGTCTAATTCTCTTATTTCATTTGCTTTATCTAGTGTGATGTTGCTACTCTTAACTAGTTTTCCTCTTTTCAAGGTTGCTTTGGCACATTTTTCTAATCGAAATTCATGTTTATTTCAGTACAGTAAACCCATGTACTGGAGTATTCCTCTTCTAATGGGAATGGCTTTGGTTTTTATGAGTCCCTCTTTTGTCTGGAGCTGTAGGCACTGTCCGTCATTTATTCATGGAATGTTTTATATATTTTATGATTATTGGTGCTTGTTCATGGCTAGTGTTTCTAGGATCCATGTGTGGGTTATTATTATTATTATTATTATTATTATTATTATTATTATTATTATTATTATTATTATTATATGTTTGGCTTTTGCTTTGTATTTGTACAAGTTTACTCCAAGTCTCACCCAGAGACCCCAAGAGACAATAAGTTAGAAGTTTAAGTTGGAGTTATGACTAGGGTGCCATATATTTGGTTTTGCACAGAGTATTGTTCTACAGAATATCTGTCAAAACATAAATAAATTAGAAGTTTGTTTTAATAGTAATTCGATTATAAGATGATAGTCAGATGTTAAGACGACAGTAAACACCTTTGTGTTTACTGTTATGTACATTTAAAAGTATTTTGACACTGTTTACGGATTAAAATATTTTGGGGATTACATAGATGATATTTTACGTAGGATGTGGGCAGTTCCCATGAGCACTATTTTTTGAATTTCTTCCATTTTTGGATTTTGGATTTCCAGCCCCTTTTGCTATCATTCCTAGGGCACATACGACAACAGGTATTGTTTTAGACTTGAGATTCCACATTTTACCGATTTTTTTTTCAAGATCTTTATACTTGCTCAGTTTTTGGTAGGTCTTGACAGATGCATTTGTGTTGATTGGGACAGTCATATCGATGAGGAGGCATGATTTTTGTCTTTTGTCTTTTGCATCTATCTTTCTGTCAGTTTGAACGGTGAAGTTTCAAAAGAGTGTGACGTGGTCATTTTCAAGCACTGGCGTTTTGTGTTCCCACCAGTTTTTATCCTCGGGCAGGTTCAAGTCTTTGCAAATTACCCAGTGAATATACTGCGTTGCTCTATCATGCCTGTTGAGATACTCTGTAGGCGCAAGAAAACTACATATGGAGACACTACGATCAATGGTTTCATTTTGTTGCTTAGATACACATGTTGGGCTACTGCCGTTCTTTAAGATGTTGGCCAGGTAGCTTCTTATATGTAGGCATTGATCTTGGGCTGCTATGATAAACCCTTCTGTCTTTGGTGTTAAGCCAGAAGACACAAAGCATTGATGGATAAGGGCTTTGTCAACATCGGCATTATTCGCTCTCTTTGTGTATTTGCCATTAAGAGGTTTTTCTTGCCATTTATCAGTAAGAATATCTAAGGCAGCAGTTTTAGCATGCGTTTTCATAAGCTTAGCTTTTTCTGTGCTTGTTTCCAGTACATCTAATTCTTGGATTTGTTGTATTTGGAATTCACTTAAATATTTCTTTGATTGTTTTGTTACTGAGTATGATTGTTTTTGTTTTCATACTTTAAGACAAGTTTTAACATCCAATCATCAGAGTTTTTCAGGTAGGTGTTTAGGCCAACTGTGGCAATCTTTATTGTTGGTTCCAGTTGTAAAAGTAAACGGCCACCTTCTTTTCTGGGCAGGTTCTATATCTACCTTAGGGTGGTGTATTCTTGCATTGCCAACAATTTGCGTATTTTTCTGTCAAGATTACAGATTTCAGTAATTGACAAGTTTATAATATTGAGACTGTAAGTCACGACCGGTATGGCTAAAGTATTGATCGCTTCGATCCTGTTTCTTGCATTCAGCTGTCTAGAGTATTGCCCTTACCCTGTAATAACATTCTTTTCCGGTTCTTTCCCTCATCATTGAATGCTTGATTCCATCATCTTCAAATGCCCCTAGGTATTTGTAGCTCTCCGCTGGTTCTAACTCCTTTATAACATTCTGCTGGTTACGATTAACGTTGGATGTTTCTTTCATTTTTCTTCTGATAAAGGTAGCTTTTGCACATTTATCGAGGCCAAACTGCATTCTGATGTCATCACAGAACTGCTAAACAATTGCTAGTAAGCCCTGTAGTAGTTAGTCATTTTTACGAAGAGTTTTAAAACATCCATGCAAAAGAGTTGATTTATATCTTTATCAAAGATTTTATAGCTATGTTGTACGTCATCGAGCAATTTCTAAAGAAGTATTTAGACTAGATAAAAGAGGAGTAGTGATAGAGAGTCACCCTGGAAAATGCCATATGAAATTCTTACATTCTCCTCCTCCTCCTCCTCCTCCTCATCATCATCATCATCATCGTTATTATTATTATTGTAAATGCTATTTTGCATGCGTCGTCATTGATATCGTGTTGCTGCTGGAAACATAATAATTCTCAAATCTTAAGGTAAAGTATGAAATAAAGAGCAATGAAGAATTTGGCTTTTGGCTGCTGTACTGCTCACAAGCTACTATTATACGGTTCAGTTAGTATACTGAGTTTCTCTGTTTTACCGAAGGCTTCCCTTGATTGATCACTTCGTGTCTGACACGTGTGCTATTCAAGTGCACCTTTATTCAGATCACACAAATAGTTTACGTGTGATATCTGTTTACCAGGTACATGGAAGAGCGTAATGGATGAGTGATTATAAAGTATGTATATCTTTTGACTGAAGAGTTGCCAGTTTGTATAACATTATTATTGATGATGTACTGCTGTTCTGTTTCCTTGGCACTATACGTATCGAACACATCAGCTATCAAGCAAACCTTGTACGTCGTTGCTGTTAGTTATATATACATATATTCTTTGGGGAAAACATTAAGACTGGTTCTAAGACACTAATAGTTAAATTACCTCCAAGATTTGTGAAGGTAAGAAGAATATTCTGTAGACATTTACTCAGCAGATTGAATAGTGTCGAATATAAAGAAAGCTTAAAATATTCTTTTCTACTTTAGGCACAAGGTCCGAATTTCTTTCGGGGAAAGTGGTCAATCGATTTGATTGACACTAGTACGCAACTGGTACTTAATTTATCGACCCCGAAAAGATGAAAGACAAAGTCGACCTCGGCGGAATTTGAACTCATAACGTAAAGGCAGTCGAAATACTGTTAAGAAAGCTGGAAATATTGAAACTTTAAGAGATTAGTATATATTCGTTTCACCCCCAGAAAGTATGGATGTAGAGAGAAGGTGTGTAGCTTAATGGTTAGGGTATTTGGCTCACGATCGCAAGGTCCTGAGTTCAATTTCCAATGACGCATTGTGCCCTTGAGGAAGACATTTTATTTCATGTTCCTCCAGTCCACTCACCTGGCAATAATGAGCAGTACCTGTATTTCAAAAGGCCAGCCTTGTCACACACTGTGTCACGCTGAATCACCCTGAGAACTACATTAAGGGTACACGTGTCTCTGAGTGCTCAGCCACATGGACGTTAATTTTATGAGCAGGCTGTTTCGTTGACCGGACCAGCTGGAACCCTCACCGCCATAACCGACGGAGTACTATATACATGCATATATGGGTGTAGACGCGGCTTTGGCTATGTGATAAAGTAATTCCATCGCTAACCATTTGGTTTCAGGTTTGATTCCTTTGCACAGTACTTTGACGAAGTAAATAAACGACCGCAACTCTGGAGTTGAAACTAGTAAAGAAAAGAAAAGTGTTTGTGTATGTGTGTAATTATCATCGTATGTAAACGACTGACTTCTATATTGATAAGGTTTGGACTGTTCAATAGAATCTGACGTGTCTGCTTGGCATGGTTTCTATGACTTGATGTGCTTCCTTACGTCAATCACTTTACAACGTGTGCTGGAAGCTATTTTCGTGACACCAGGAACAGTAAATGTTGCTTCGTAACATGCAAGACTAAGAGCTTAAAGTGCCGCCATAATTGAGTGGCAGCAGCCGAGTGAATGTTTGACGATTCTAAGCAGAAGTGATGGTGCGTTCTGCGTGACACGTATTGTTTGCTTTGGAGAATTAATAGAGTTGGAACATGGAAGGAAAGGCCTAAAATTTTAAACATTTATGAAATCGTGGGAAGCACAAGGATTGGCTGTGCACAATGTTTCCAGTAGAGGAAAGATGAAGCTGATTTGTAGCTAGAGTCAAAATGTTCTACTTGACTAGCATTGGACTTAGGAAAGATAGAAGAGACAGTGATTTAAAAAAGCTGGAAAAAGGAAGTAAATACGCTTCATCGTGGATATGGCAGAGGTTTATGGATAGAAAGAGCTAGCTGAGAGCAAAGAATGAATCCTCAGAGAATTGTGACCCCCTTCGGTCATGAATGACCATGGGATTGCACCTAGAAAGTTACCCTCCGAGGCACAAGTCTGGGCAAGGTTGTTTATGGAAGACCAGCAGTCGCCCACTTGTACCAGCCTTCCCGCTCCACGCCACCGATGTTATCCAAAGGAAAGGCAAAGGCCAATACAGCTTGGCACCAGTGAAGTCGCAGTTCATTTATTAACGTGCAAGTGGCTGAGCACTCCACAGACACGTGTACCCTTAACGTAGTTCTCGGGGAGATTCAGCGTGACACGGAGTGTGACAAGGCTGGCCCTTTGAAATACAGGTACAACAGAAACAGGAAGAAAGAGTGAGAGAAAGTTGTGGTGAAAGAGTACAGCAGGGTTCACCACCACCCCCTGCCGGAGTCTCGTGGAGCTTTTAGGTGTTTTCGCTCAATAAACACTCACAATGCCCGATCTGGGAATCGAAACCGCGATCCTACGACCGCGAGTCCGCTGCCCTAACCACTGGGCCATTGCGCATCCACCAGAGGATAATAATAGAACAAAATAGGTACTGCATTGTTACAGCGGTTACAGTTATAAAGGTTTGATGTGGTAAGTGTACTGAGAATAAAGGGCAAAAGAGTGCAACAATGTTATCAGAAGATGCTGAAAATTCCATGGTAGCATCAGTGTTGTTCGGCATTGTTAGAGAAAACGATACAGTCGGAAGGAGTCGAAATTATTGTGTCCCCACACACACCATTTAACAACTGATGATGAAGGTGACAAGCATCACACACACACACACACACACACACACACACACCACACACACACACACACACACATATATATATATATATATAAGAAAAGAAATGGAGTAACAATTAACAATTAGAAGTTGATCATTGGCATTAAAAGTTCATAGTTTAATTGTAGTTCAAGTACATTTACAGCTGTTTCACTTTGTTATTTCGAAGTAAATTTGCATATGCGTATGTATGTATGTATGTATGTATGTATGTATGTATGTATGTATGTATGTATGTATGTATGTATGTATTTATGTATGTATGTATATACACATTCATATATACATATATATATTTATGTGGAGGCTTTAGGACAACGGACTCGCGGTTTCGATTCCCAAATCAGGCGTTGTGAGTGTTTATTGAGCGAAAACACCTGAAGTATCACGAGGCTCCGGCAGGGGGTGTGTGTGACAAATCCTGCTGTACTCTTTCACCACAACTTTCTCTCACACCTGCTTCTGTTGTACCTGTATTTTAAAGGGCTAGCCTTGTCACACTGCGTCATGCTGAATCTCATCGAGGACTACGTTTAGGGTGCACGTGTTTGTGGAATGCTCAGCCACTTGCACGTTAATTTCACGAGCAGGCTGTTCCGTTGATCGGATCAATTGGACCCTCGTCGCCGTAACCGACGGAGTGCCACGATATACTTATACATACATATGCATATCTATATGCATGTGTGTGCACAAAATTGTTGGCGTTCAAGGTTGCCTATTTAAAGTAGATGTTCAGTAGTAAATAGTACCTCATAAGTGCTGTAAGAGAGAGAGAGAGAGAGAGAGAGGAGAGAGAGAGAGAGGGAGAGAAAGAGAGGGAGAGGGAGAGGGAGGGGACCAAAAAACAACGAAGAAAAACGTATCTTTTCTTCTGCTTAGCTTTTTCCTTTCACTTCTTTCTTTGTTTCTTTCTTGAATTTATTTTTATCAATTCGTTAGCTATTTTTTTTCTTCTTCTCCTTGAAATCATGCAACAAAGATCCAATTGTTTAAAAGGCAGAATCTTCGTATCAAGCCCAGCCATTTCCTCTTATGTGCTGAAGCCGGATATAGGGTGAACAACCAGTGTTCGTCACGTCTGTGAAATATTTCCGTCTATGAAGTACATCTTTCTAGGGCGCTAAGATCACCGGAAGTAGTAGGGATTGTGTTACAGGAACGTTTTACAACTGTTTTTCTGTTTTTTTTTTCCATGCGCCTACCAAAATGATTAGCTTCTTTTGTTGTAATTCCAGTTCAAATAAGACATTCGAGCTAAGTATCTTCCAATTTAGAATACCCTGCAGTGGTGGTGGTGGTGGTGGTGGTGGTGGTGGTAATGGTGGTGGTAGTGGTGGTGGTGGAAGTAGTGGAGATGATGATGAGGATAATGATGGTGACGATGATGAGGATGCTGATGGTATTGAGGATGATGGTGATGATGATGATGATGATAGTAATGATGATATGATAATGACAGCGATGGCAATAATGATAGTGATATCATCATCATCATCTTCATCATCATCATCTTCATCATCATCTTCATCATCGTTGATGTCGTTGTTGGGGTCATTGTGATCGTCAATTCATCAATCGTTGTCGGTATCGTCGTCGTCATCGTCGTTGTCGTCGTGGTAATTATGATCCCCACCACCACCATCATAGTCACCATCATCATCGTCGTCGTCGTCGTCGCCATCATCCTCATCATCTTCAGCCATAGCTACACCAGCAGATGAAGATAATAATGATTGTGATGAATACTTTTACGTAACCTTCAAAAATACAGCAGCACCACCACAATCACAACAATAACAACAACTTCCACTACCATTTTCTGTATCTCCACCATCGACTTCACGTCACACCACCACCACCACCGCCATCCTATCCCCCGCCACATCACCCCACCCCACCCACTGCCGCCACCATTACCCTCCCCACCGCCGCCACTACTATCCTCTTCACCGCCGCCACCATCCGCTCCTCACCACCACCACCACCACCACCACTACCGTCAACATTTCCGCTACCCCACTACCGCAGTCACCATTACAATTACTGCCATTATCACCATCCACATACATATATCTCGTCGTCGTCGTCGTCCTCCTCATCATCATCATTATCCCCATCACCTTCATCATCATCACTACGACTGACATCACTAAAAATACAACCACCAACACCTCTTCAACATCAGCAGCAGAAAGTAGCATCAAGAACAACGTGAACATCAATAATTACAGAAACACATAAATAGTATTGTGGTTAAACTCTCTTATGTATTTTCGAATACAATAGTCTTAATTTGCCTTTGACATTATGTCTGTGACAGTCACATAACAGCAGCAACAACAACAACAGCAGTGGAGGCGCAATGGCCCAGTGGTTAAGGCAGCGGACTCGCGGTCGTAAGAACGCGGCTTCGATTCCCGGACCGGACATTGTGAGTGTTTATTGAGCAAAAACACCTAAGCTCCACGAGGCTCCGGCGGGGGCGGGATGAACTTTCACCATACTCTTCACCATAACTTTCTCTCACTCTTTCTTCCTACTTCTGTCACACTATGGTGTGGTAAACTTTCAGACCCTAGTCTAGATTGCAAATCCTCTGTACCCCAGGATGCTTCAGCTTACCACCCGTTAAAAGCCACCGTTTACGGAATGAGGATAACAACGTCTATCGCGTGTGGTGGGTGGATCTTCAAGTTGCCACACACATTCTTAGTATGCTAAATACCTTTGTAATCCCGAAAAATATCGTAACCATTGGTCCAGCTATCTAGCCGTGAAGAGGGAACAGACAAAGAGACGGACAGACAGCACTTCCATGTCTGTAGAACTTGTCTTAAACTGGCAGAACTCGTCGGTAGCACTGCCAGGCCAGGGAATTCTGGAAGTTATCCATTGGCCCCGGCCCGAAAGTCCTCTGGAAAAGAATAGTTAGTTGATCCCTCCCGACGCCCAGAGTTTCTCTCCACTAATCCCCTTTAGAACTCCATAGAGGAACTTCCACCGACTCTTTGCCTGACTGGCAGAGAGCTGTGAGCGCTTGCCGACACTCAAGGTGCCAAGCGCCCTTTCTTGGTCTACACTTGATCCAGGCCTGTAGCTCCGTCAATGAGCTGTGAAAAATCCTGTGTGACAAACGGCGACCACACCTACTCACCGTTAAGAAAGCGCTGGAGATGTTGCAGCCTCAGCACATGTTTGTGTATCATTAGTTCCAGCATGCCCAGCCCTTCACTCAGCGGCTGTCGACACGTGGAACATGTCCCTTCCACAGAAAGCAGAAGAGTAAGCGCTCCAGCTTGATCAACCACGAAGTAGGGCAAGGGACGACGGTCAGGCGGTAGTAAATGACAAGCGATGTATGCATTCGCCACCTCCATCCGACCCTTCAGGAATAGCTTCCTCTCTGCCCATTTCTGGGTGAGACTGGCTGCCCTGCTCGTCACCTCCGCACAGTTCTTGTCCACATGGAAGTCCAGACCAAACCAGACCCCGAACAATTTAACCAGTCCTTCCGTCCAGCGCCCTACAACGCTGTCGGTTGGCATGGACCTACCTCTCCAGGTGCCGAGCTGCAGACCAACCAAATTGTCCTGATTAAGTTTTGCTCTTGTCACTGCTTCGTACTCCCTTAGAGCAGTGTCGATCACCTCGATTTCCGAGCTATCCGACACTATTACGGTGACGTCGTCCGCATATACTGACACAAACCTTCCGCATCCTAGATCACGCGGGATGCCCCTCGAAATATCCAACTTCCTTAGTAATGGCCTTAGAGCCTGTACGTACAGAAGAGGAAAGAGTGGGCATCCATGACGGACCGAATGAGTGATACTAAACGATTCCGATAGGTGGCCGTTTACTTTGACCACTGAACAGATGTCACTGTACATTGCAGCGATCCAGCCTCTGAAAATGGGACCGAAACTGGCTGCCGTAAGGACAGCCTCCAAGTATTGATGGTCGACCCTGTCAAAAGCTCTCGATTGATCCAAATTGATCAGGGCCCTACCCATGCCAGTTTCCTTCCCTACCCTCTCTATGATGTAACGCGTGAGGTAATGGTTGCCGTGGATAGATCTTTTTCAGGATCGTGCATGTCCCCCCATGTTTCAGTGTACGCGCTCTAGCTCTGATAACGCAACCTTCGTGCTTGGCATTGCGTCAGTCGCAATGCCGCTCCTAAACGCTTCATCTAGCTTCCTAACTAGATTTCCCTCTATCCTAGATTCCTCTAAGGCTATTTTCTTACTGCCTCTATTCTAATAGCCCTTTTCAGGGCTATCTACCATCGGCTTTTGACAATTGCGCCCGCCAACCTCTGATAGACTAGCTTGCTCACTAGGTTCTGAATGCTTGACGCGCTGGGAAAGATGCGTTCAGCTTTCAGTAAAGGGAGCCCTGCCTGTGGATCTTATCTATGTCGGCTGTGTAGATCCCAAATTTGTGGTCTGTGTGGTCGACGGTTTTGAAATGTGGACAACCTATGCTACTTCTGTCTAGTGGCCTGCAGAATATCCTGTCTAAATACGATCTGGAAACCCCTGTGCTGTTTGCTCATGTCCCCAATGGCGCACTCAGGAAGTCCTGTCGCTACCTGTCAACCAATTGTAAACGACTGAGCAGGTTTGCGAGTCTTTGGCACACCCCCTATCCAGGTGTGCATCCAAAATTGCGATCTATCGACAACTAGAACTAAAGGGTGAGATGTCCCAAGGAAAACCTCCAAACGTCTGAAGAAATTTAGCTGCCCCGCCCCAGTTGGGGTGTACACAGTTACTAGTCTGGAAGCACCACCTTCGCTGTTGCTCACATCCAAGACCACCAACTTACCTTCTGGGTCCAGGAAGATCGTCCGCAACTCGAGATCCACATTTTTCTTAAACAGCACTACCACGCTGTCCCACCCCCTCTCAGGCCGACTAAGAGATGCACGGATCTCGAAATCGTCAGAAATGGGGGTTAGATCGCGTGTTTGGAAATCCTGGTTTCGCTGACAGCTGTCACGTTCATAGATAATGATCGGAGGTAGTTGAGCAGGCGACCCTGCTTCCAGAGCACCTCAAGCCACGAACATGTATACTACCTACTCTTAAACAACTCATGATGACCGGACAAATAATAATAATAATAATAATAATAATAATAATAATAATAATAATAATAATAATAATAATAGTCTCAAATTTTGCCACAAGGGCAACAATTTTGCGGGAGGAGATGAGTCGGTTAAATCGATCCCAGTGTTCAACTGGCATTTATTTTATCGACCCCGTAAGGATGAAAGGTAAAGTCGACCTCGGCGGAATGTGAACTCAGAACGTAGCTGCTAACGATTCTGCCGGCTCGCCGCCTTGAATAGAGATCACCATGTCGTGGACATATGGTTGTGATGCATGTGCCTGGTGTACCCTTATCAGACGGGCAGTCATGATGGGTATACCGGGCTTCGTATATTTTACCCTAGTGTCACTTTGATGGCATGCACTGCTCTCTCACTCAATAATAATAATAATAATAATAATAATAATGATGATGATGATGATGATGATGATAACAACAACAACAAATAACAAGAACAACAATGGTGACGATGATGATGAAATGCTGCTGCTGCTGCTGCTGCTGATGTTCTTTATGGTTACATCACAAGATTACTGCTCTAACTCACAACTATTAGTGCATGAAATTATAATTTGGAAAATAATAAGAGAAAGAAAATAGGGAATAAAATACACACACACACACACACACACACACACACACACACACACGCACACACACACACATGCATATACATACAAAATAGACGCGCACACGTTCACAGTCTCGCGCACATTCATACACATAGATAGACGCATAGGCACACAACACTCAACAATTTGCTGTACCTAAAAAGAGAAAGAGATCCACCCCCGCGTGCTGTATGTTTTATTGATATAATTATAATATCGCGTCAATGTATACGCATGTTAAGGAAGGGCAGTGAATGAAAGAGAGAAAGATAGAGACAGAGAGAGAGAGGGGGAGGGGGAGGTAGCGAGAGAGAGAGAAGGGGAGGAAGGTGAGGGAGGGAGAGAGTGAAAAAGGAAGAGAGTGTATTACTTTGTGTCCAAGTAAAAGTATATATATATATATACATACGTAATGAGAATGTGTAAAGAAATGAATACGTAATGCATAAATGAATGTGAATATGTATGTCGCATAAACATACATACATACGTTTATGCATATAAAATACATACATACATAAATATGCACATACATACATACATACATACATACATACATACATACATACATATGTACATACATACATTTATACATATAAAGTACATACATAATATATATATATATATATATATAATGATAAAGGGTAAAAATCATTAATGATTTTACCAAGGGGTCAGCGTGGAAATAAAAACCTTATAGGGGAATTTTACAAGCATAATAATTATACACATAATTATAACAGGGGATTTCAGGCTTTTTTTTTTTTTTACCGTAAGCTTGAAACGGGATCTTGTACGCGTTTGACCAAAAGTTTAATTCACTATCTTTCTTTTGCTCGACTACAGCTCATGTTTTATTTTTGGGAGTTTTTAAGGTGGTATTAGCGTCTTTTGGCGTCTATTTCTAGCTTGTAGCTAATCCTTTGTTATAATTATGTATATAATTATTATAATATGTATATATAAGTAAACATGCTAGTTCTAGAATCTGTCTCTCTCTCTCTCTCTCTCTCCTCTCTCTCTCTCTATATATATATATATATATATATATATATATATATATATATATATATATATATATGCATGAATATAAATATGTGTGTTTTTTAAACACTACGTCTATAAGAAACGCTCTCGCCGCGACGACTACCACAATTTAGCAGGGCTTTCAACGATATATCTGCTTTAAGCATGATACATAGATTGCTATTTTGAATTCAATCTGCTCCGTTACAAGTATCGAATAACCACATCCCCACACATTTATAACACAGACACAGACACACACACACACACACACATGGAAAGAGAGGAAAAAATTTGTGTACGTGCGCTGTTACATAAATCTTTGAAGCTATGCGGATGTACGTTGTTTGCATGTCGTTGTGTATGTGTGTGTGAGAGTGTGTGTGTGTGTGCATGTGTTAGCGTTTGCACACGCGTGAACTAGTCAAACTTTTGCCGCCTACATGTATTTTCATGCATTTTTAAGTGTTTGTATATCCATCTGGTGTATGTACGCTGATGTGGTGTCCATGTACACCATTATAAAGATGTAAGAATTTTATTTGCGACTGATATATAGGTGTCTCAGTCCATGTTTGTCTGTCGTGTAAATATTGAGGAGTTTTTGTGGGTTGAGGGTAGATTTGGAGGAAGAGGCAGTAGCAGTAGCATCTCTTGGACTGGTGAGTGAGATGATGTTGAGTTCCACATAAAGTGTAACAAATCGAAGACTTGAGGAAAGGCGTAGCATTATGGGAGGATATTGCAAAATGTTCGATGCTCTGAGGTGGTAGTAGTTGAGGTGGTGCTAGTTGAAGAGAGAAGAGGATGAGGTAGAGGAGGAAGGACTATATGTAATGACCAACCGCTGGCCTTCTGAACAACATGCGTGAAGGGAGGAGTGGAGATGAGTGAGTGAAGATGCATGAGTGGTGGTCTGAGACCAGCCAACGCCAATTTCAGAAGTCGTTGTAATAGTTGTAGAACAAGCAAAGAGAAGCGACATCGTGTCTGAGTGAGGCGAAAGGCTTGCCGCTATCTGTGAGTGATTTTATCAGAACTCACCACGATTTCTGACATTCTAACCATGATGTAACCGTCTGCTTTTGAGTTAAGAGAGTTCTCAATGGTTGTAAATATGTGATAGAGTTGGTGTGTTGGTTGAGCTGTCGATGCACACACCCAGGTGTGTGCCTCTATTCACGTAAAGAATTTCAGTTGGAGAATCTTTGGAATGTCTTACAAATCTTCACCGTGCTACTAATGAATTGGGTTTGAAGAATCTGAGTCAGTTTCTTTTGCTCTTTCTTCGAAAAACCTAGTGTATCTAGGTTTTTGTGTAAATTTGTAAGTGCGTAGCTTACTACACCTATCATAATAGGTACAAATGAGAATTCATAGTCAGGGCACAATATCTGTAAGTGCCGAGTTAAACCGCCATAAATATCCCCTATTTCTTGGACTTTTGATTGTACATTCACATTTGCTGGGCATATGTACGTATACCCAACATAATACCCATCTTCATTTACATAATGCGCAGAGTTGACTGGTGAAAGCCTATCATAATTAACTCAATAATGTCCAGTCAATTCGATGTCAGTCAATTAGTGACCAGGTCATTTCATCGGTAGCATCCAAGTTAGAATGCTACGAGTTTACTGAATGGCACTTAAAGAAAACATTGAACTAACGTTAAGGGTACTACGGAATATAAACTTTACCTTTCTGTTGATATTACAGGTAACAGATAAGGCGGCGAGCTGGCAGAAAAGTTAGAACGCCAGGCGAAATGCTTAGCGGTATTTCGTCTGCCGCTACGTTCTGAGCTCAAATTCCGCCGAGGTCGACTTTGCCTTTCATCCTTTCGGGGTCGATTAAATAAGTACCAGTTACGCACTGGTGTTGATATAATCGACTTAATCTGTTTGTCTGTCCTTGTTTGTCCCCTCTGTGTGTAGCCCCTTGTGGGCAGTAAAGAAATAAGGAAGTGAGCACACCGAGCGGAATGCTTAGCGCTATTTCGTCCGTATTCATGTTCTGAGTTCAAATTCAGCCGAGGTCGACTTTACCTTTCATCCTGTCGGAGTCGATAAAATAAATACAGTTGAGTACTGGGGTCGATGCTATCGACTTAACCTCTCGCCCCAAATTTCAGGCCTTGTGCCTATAATCGGAAGGATATTATAGGGAATAATTATAGGGAATAATGAAAATTAGAGAGGAGAGTTGACAAGTAAACGAAACAGTCAAAGTATTTAGATAAAAAAAATCCTTACTTTATTAAAATTTCCTTATTTTTTGAGATGATTTTCCGTTTTTTTTTTTCATGTACTTTACCAAAACATATCAGACATCAATAAAATATATGACTGTTTAAATAATACGCATATATATAAAGAAAAAACAACTAAGTTTAAAATTCATTTATGCAATATTTTATGAAGAACTCAAAAATGCCATCTAATAATAAAAAAAAAAAAGAGAGAGAAAACATGAAAATATTAAAATTTCTGATTATGAACAACTGCTTTTAAGAAATTAACTTTTGCTTCAGAATCGTGATGTGTTTCTTCTTTTGACTGGTTTCTCCCCAATAGATAAGTTTTTTGCAATCCTGCATCTGTTTTGAATTTGCTGTGATTAATATATTCTTCGTAGCGGAATTAGATATATGATTTATTCTCTTTGTTAGCTCTCTTATATAACCGCACCCTCGTATTTACGTTACACATTGAACAAAACGAGCTCAAAACAAACACTCCGGGAATCAACGATTTGACACTCGACTCCCTGCGTTAATGAAACAGTTTGTTTTATTTTTACTATGTACATAACCAAACTGAATCAAACATTAGAAAACGAAACCATAGTATCAATTATATAACATCGTGACATTCTGATTTGGATAATAACGATGAATTGACCAAGCGAGGGTTATGAACGAATACATACACGGATCTATGTTTTAGGAACATGGATCAAATTTCGTTTTGTCACACAGTAAAAATGTGCGGCAGTAACGAAATCTCAACTTTAAGGCTCATCGAATGAATCGACTTTACCAATAAAGTAAGGGTTTGGCCGACTATTGATCATGCAAATCTTGATATCTTCTAACTTCAAATAGTTCCAGTCATTGGACTGCGGCTGTATGGACCCCAGTATGTTTTTTTTTAAAGTCTGGTCCTTATTCTATCGGTTACTTAGAATAAGTTACGGGGACATAAACAAACCAACACCCATTGTCAAGTGGTGGTACACACACACGCATACATACATGATTGGTTTCTTTCAGTTTCCGTCTAACAAATCCACTTACAAAGCTCTGGTCAACCCGGAGCTATTATAGAAGACACTTGCCTAACGAACCATGAAGTAGGACTGAATCCAGAACCATATGCTTGGGAAGCAGACTCTTTTATACTGCACAATCACGTCTGCTTCCATGAATTATGCATGTAAAATAGAGTGGAAAATATCTAAAATTTATTTTAAAAATCGATGAAAAAATATAATCGATGTCATCTCGAAAATGTTTCTAAATACACTCAGGTACAGCACAGTTACTTATTTTGTGTTTTTGAAGAATGATACCGTTTACCATTTACTTGTTTCAGTCTGCGACCATGCTGGGGCACCGCCTTGAAGAATAAATCAACCCCAGTACTTAATTTTTTGCTATGTCTAGTACTTTTTGTATTGGTCTGTTTTGCCAACTGCTAAGTTATGGGGACGTAAACACACCAACACCGGTTGTCAAGTGGTAGTTGTGGGGAACACACACATACACGCACACACACACACATACGACGGGCTTCTTTCAGTTTCCGTCTACCACATCCACTCACAAGCTTTTGGTTGGCTCAAGGCTATAGTAGCAGACACTTGCCGAAGGTGCCACGCAGTAGGACTGAACCCGAAACCATGCGGTTGGGAAGCAATATTCTTACCACACAGCTACTACTCTGCCTGTATTTTATTTCTTTAACTTTTATTTCTGACACCTGCTTATTCATTCTTGAAAGGATGATCAGATGATCTCTTTGCCAAGGGAGAGAAAGAAAAGAAAAAAAGAAAGCGCGTTGGAATTATGAAGGAAACATGTCTATGGGTCGGTAATTCACGTCAATGTAGATTTTTTGATCTATCCTTCATTATTAGGCAGGATCATCCTTCGAACATTAAATCGGATATTTAAATTTTTGTAGGTCACACAGGTGTTGAAACATATAAACTAATTCTATTCTGTGCGAGGGTAAAAAGTTGTTTGGTCGGTACCACCCTTTATAAACGCTACCATATAGAATAATAATATTTACCAAAATAAGGGAGTAGCATAAAGGAGCTCATAATAAAACAGTAGTAGTAGTAGTAGTAGTAGTAGTAGTACTACTACTACTACTACTACTACTACTACTACTAATAATAATAATAATAATAATAATAATAATAATAATTGATGTATCAATACCAAGAGATGACAACGTTTATCTAAAAGAAATGGAGAAACTTTCAAAATACAAAGGTCTGGAAATAGAGGTAACTCGAATGTGGAGTCTAAAAACAGAAACAATTCCTATCATAGTGTGCGCATTAGGCATGATAAAAAATATTTAAACAAATACATAATAAAAACACCAGGACTAACAAATATATATATAGTATACAGAAAATAGCACTACTAGGCACCGCACACAGCCTGCGTAAAACACTTTCAATACGGCAACTATAAGAACATCACAACAAACTACAGCTCATACTCAAAGAACATAGAGCTGCGCTCGGTAGTGCGGTGAAAGCACGTTATAAAAATAAGACTACTGAATAATAATAATAATAATAATAATAATAATAATATAATAATATAATAATAATAATAATGATGATGATGATGATGGTGATGGTGATGGTGATGATGATGATGATGATGATAATGATAATAATAATAATAAAATAATAATAATAATAATGATGATGATGATGATGGTGATGGTGATGGTGATGATGATGATGATGATGATGATAATGATAATAATAATAATAATAATATTAATAATAATAATAATAATAATAATAATGGCTTCAAATTTTGGCACAAGGCCTGAAATTTCGGAGAGCGGGGTAAGTCGATTACACTAGTGTTCTACTGGTACTTATTTTATTGACCTCGAAGGGGGTGAGGCAACGTCGATCTCGGCGGATTTTGAACTCAGAACGAAAAAATTTACGAAATGCCACTAAACGTCTAGCACGACGTACTCACGATTCTTCCAGCTCATCCCCTTGCACACCTCTGCTGTGCCGCATCTGCAATAGAGTGGGTGAAACTATTGCTCACATCACGAACGAATGCTCTAGACTTGCCCAAAACAATTACTAGTCGTGGCGACACGACCAGGCAGCGAAAGTGCTACATTGGAAACAGCCAAAAGTGAGGGCTAGAGAGAGGCAAGACGTGGTATGAGCACAAACCGCAGAGAGTAGTAGAGTCGGAGACTAGCAAAATCCTCTGAGATTTCCCAATCCAAACAGACCAGGTGCTAGAGCATAACAGACCGGACCTAGTGGTGGTGGACAAGGTGCACTGCATATGCTATATAGTTGATGTTGCATGCCCCTTTGACCCACGAATAATCAAGAAGACAAAAAGATAGTTAGATACAAACCTCTTAAGTACGAAATAGCCTGGCTATGGAAAACGAAGAAGGTGAAGATAGTACCAATTACTGTTGGGTTCTTGGGAACAGTATCAGAAGGCACCAAGAGGAATATAAAGGAAATTGGAATAGAGTGCTCAGCAGAACTATGTTTGCCTCCTTGGCACGGCCAGAATAATCAGGAAAGTATTATATAACTGAAGAGAACGAATAGCATGGTACCGTAGGCTGCAGGTAGTAAGCCCGTTACGCATGCAAGACTCCAGGAGCTCCAACAAAACCAGTGATGAAGAAATAATAATAATAATAATAATAATAATAATAATAATAATAATAATAATAATAACAATAATAATAAAAATCCTTACTACTAATGGCATAAGACCTGGAATTTGGAGGGAGGGGTAAGTCGGTTACATCGACCCAAGTACTTAAGTGGTACCAAATTTATCGACCCCGAAAGGATGAAAGACAAAGTCGACTTCGACAGAATGTGAACTCAGAATGTAAATCGGACGAAATATCGCTAAGTATTTTGCCCGGGGTGCTAACGATTCTGCTAGCACGCCGCCTTAATAATAATAGTAATAATGGTTTCAAATTGTGCCACAAAGGCAGGAATTTGGGGGTAGGGGATGAGCCTCTTACATTGCCCGCGGTTTTCAACTGGTACTTATTTAATCGACCCCGTTAGGATGAAAGGCAAAGTCGACGTCGGCAAAATTTGAACCCAGAACGTAATGACGGACGGAATGCCGCTAAGCATTTCGCCCGGCGTTCTAACGATTCTGCTAGCCGTCATCTTAATAATAATAATAATAATAATAATAATAATAATAATAATAATGATGATGATGATGATGATGACGACGACGACAACAACAACAACAACAATAATAATGGAATGCTTGTAAATACTACAAAATTAAATCTCATGATAAGTGGTACAGGCACCATCCAGAGGATGTAGTAAATGGCGAGGGCGTCACCATCCTTTGGAACGTCTCAATACAAACAGTCAGAAAAATTGACTCCAATCGACCAGACATTGTAATCAAGGACTACAATAGAGGAAACAAGATCAAAATTTATCAAGAAAAGAATACGAAAAGCTTTCTCACTATAAAGATCTGCAAATTGAAATCACAAAAATGCGGAAGCTTAGTACTACGATAACACCAGTAGTGATTGATGCGTTGGGAATGATAAAGAAGGGAGCTGAGAAGTATATTAAGCAACTCCTTGGTAACTCTAATCTCCGTGAAGTACAAAAGATAACCTTGAGGGGTTCAGCCCATATACTACGGAAGGCACTCTCCATCTAAAATGGAATAAATGTGATAATTTCAGCATGCATAACAAAAGTGCCCTTGCAGCTCTTGGCCTCCGGAGGATGCCCGGTACTAAGGCAGCCGAAATAAAGTTATAATGAAAAGAAACCATAAATAATGATAATAATAATAATAATAATAATGATAATAATAATAATATAATAATAATAATAATAATAATAATAATAATAATAATAATAATAATAATAAATCGGACGTAGTCTTAATTGAGAAAGAAAACAAACTATGCTGGATCATAGACATAGTATGCCCAGCTGACAACAAGGTATGCGATAAGGAAGAAAGAAAAGTCGAGAGATATGACAGGTTAGCTTGGGAAGTTAAGCAGTTGTGGTCGATGAAAAAGGTAGCAGTAGTACCAATAATTGTCGAAGCCCTGGGAACAGTGAGCAAAAATCTCGAGAAGTACGTGGAACAAATAGGGGCTGCAATAAAGGTGGAGCACTTGCAGAAAACAGCACTCCTTGGAACCGCTCGAATACTCCGGAAGGTGCTCGAATAATAATAGGTGTTACCTTAGTTCACTGGTGGTGAACAGCTGACACTGTAATACCTGTAATACATCTCCAGCGTTAGAAGCTGTGCAAAAGCACTACTACTACTACTACTACTACTACTACTACTACTACTACTACTACTACTACTACTACTAATAATAATATAATAATAATAATGATAGTCAAGACGAAGAGCGCGATTTGATTGTAAGATATTCTATTAGTTGTTTTATTATCTGTCTTTGTCAAGATCAAAATAAGAAGTGATAAAAATTCAAAATTACAGAAATTTAAACATAAAGTATGAACGAGAGCAACCAGCGTCCACACGTTGATGAAATGACATCATCAGTTTTTAAGTTACACACACACATACACACACACGCATATATCTATATATATGTATGTATGTATGTATGTATGTATGTATGTATGTATGTATGTATGTATGTATGTATGTGTGTGTGTGTGTGTGTGTATTCGCGCATGCGCACCGCGTGTGTTATTTTTACAAGGATAAAGCTGAAATAATTTTCGAAGTTTCAGCTTGTTCCCTTCATAAAGCTCTCTGATGAAGGCGAGCAAGATGAAGCTTTGAAGTCACTGTCAATATTTTCGGTGCAAAAGTTGAGTAATCTTTCAGTTTAGTGTTAAACTATTTTGTATAAAACTTCACATAAGGCAAGCACTAATACACACACACACACACACACACACACACACAAACATACACGCACGCGCGCGCGCATATGTTAGCTTGTAAAGTATCATTTCGTTTCTAAAAGGATATGGATGGTGTGGTACCATCCATGCACTTTTCAAATTTACGAGTCGAAAATTCAAAATCAGGTCACCGATTCGATTGACTGGTAACCTACTCGTACCAATTGTTTTAATAATAATCAGTCATAAAACTAATAATAATAATAATAATAATAATAATAATAATAATAATAATAATAATAATGATAATAATGGTAATAATAATAAATAGCGGCCTTTATAATTATGCACTGAGACTTTTGTTTATAGAAGCGAAGCAGTGGGATGTTGTGACGTACATGTATTTTATTTAATGAAATGAGGTGAAACTTTTCAAACCGAGGTTCGAAACACATTCTATTAATAACAACAATAAAACCATGGACAATGCAACAAGAGCAAGCAATGAAAAGAAATAATAAAAGACACACACACTCACACAAACAAACACACACACACACACACACACACACACCACACACACACACACAAACACACACACACACACACACACAAACACACACACACACACACACGCACTAATCATACAGGTGCGTGCATATGTATATATATATATATGCGTACGCAGACACATACATACCGAGGCATACAAAGCAAGCTCTGTCTCTCTCTCTCTCTCTCGTTCGTACACAGACATGAATAAAAGTTCACGCCTGTGTAAGCTCACACATGATTACGTGCGAAGGAAAACTGTGACGTGGATTGTTAACATTTGTTTGTTGGGGGAGGAGAAAAGAGACAATCTTAATATTTTTTTACATGTCCTCCCACACTATGTTGACGTTTACTTTGAACTTTTGGATAAGTGACGTTCGTAGAAAAAAAAAATGGGCCAAGAGCGGTGATTTTTCTGAAAAACGCATTTTCAAGGAAGAAACTATTGGTAGTGTAGAGGTTGAAAGAGCTGTGGACCAGTATTGTAGTGTGTTACGAGTGAGTTTGGTCAATAGCAGGGTGGTCTTTTTTTTATGTGTAATGAAGCCTACATTGTTTGGAAATATGATATATGGAAGACTGCCATGAAAGATAATCATAAATTATAAAACCCCAAATTTGTAACCATTTTGAGGATTTGAGATGCGTGTTGTCCGTGATGTCTTGAGACATAGCCAAACTGTGCAGGTGCCCAGGGTCCGCACAGATCTAGGGGCTCAATTCTGATCCATGTATGCTTTGCCTTGCTGTCAATAAATAAATACCATAGGGCCCAGTACACTGATTTTCCCGGGGGCCTACAATGCTGCTTAGAGGGCCCTGTGTTGTTCATATTTAGGGCAACTGTTGTAGTACAGGACTACTAATATGTTGAAGGATTATGTTTTGCTGTTTGTTGGATGAGACCAGTCTGGCGTGTTACTGTTGAAAGGTAGTTTCCGTGTCACTATTCACTTCATTTAATTGCTTCTGGATGCTGCTTGTGCACTGAAGATTAAAGAGAAATGGAAGGTAGCTATAAACTTCATAGTAATGTGTAACTGTCACAAGTGGCAGTATATATGTAAATTGCATATTAATGTACAGAAGGAAGAATAGAGATTAATCAAGCTTTGATATGCATGAGAGTCGATAAAATGAGGGCAGGTGAGACCATTGTTAATATATGCTGTGATGAATCAGTCTGGTAAGAAGCTTCAGATCCAAGCGATGTGAGACAAATGAAACTCCTTACGAGGAAGCTCTCAGGTCAAACACAAGAGAAATCTTTGTTATGTCAAGAACAATGAGATTGCCTTTGCCGAAGTTCTCAAGAGCAAATGTATTTCTTACGAGGGCAAAATTATGATGGTCACCGAGAGAGATAGATAGATAGATAGAGAGAGAGAGAGAGAGAGAGAGAGAGAGAGAGA
>NC_042999.1:116268779-116281279 GCF_006345805.1 Octopus sinensis
GCACCGCCATTTAAAAATGGGACAAGAACGTAAGAGGCGACAACAAGACATCCAGACATTTAGATGATACGAAAAGAGACAAGAAAAAACAAGGAGGGGTCATTCGAATTTTCTTTCGTCAGTCGAGTTCCAGATTATCTTTGCAGTTTCAGCTAGTTATACTCAAGACTGCTCCAATCTGGCAAGCCCCAAGGAAAACCTAAGCTAAGAGCACCAGATTCCTTAGCAGAAAGCAGCGAATGTATACGAAAACAAGGACGAAAAAAACGGAGAAATGGTACACAAATACAAATACAAACAACAGGGGACACACACACACACACACAGTATGTGACAATTGGTTGTCATAATAAAACTCATAGTTTCGGATGTCGGGGCTGAAGTCTGCTCCGGCATCTCAGCATGTATTAAGACAAAGGTTACAATATATATAATATAGCTCTAAAAGACAGTAATTTTAACGAGGAAAGGGTGTCAGCTATAAGATTCACTGGAAGATCTTGGCCAAGTATAAGCCTTATACTAACGGCAGTGGAAAGTGAGGTCTTTGCGATATGGAAAGATGGCTCATCTGGAAAAGTTCTTTAAACTCCGCTACATGTCTAAATTCAAGAACTGAACATTATGGGTCATGTCCACATATGGTAAAACATTTGCTACGTTTTTGGGCCCCCACCCCAAGGTCACAGATAGAACTTGCTTTTTATATTATGTCCACGTAAAGCCTTCCATATATCTTAACATCTCTTATATATTTTTTCTGTATATTATTTTTCACCCTTTATAATTGTGTAACTTATGCGCGTGTAGTATATACCTAATGTGTATGTGGGTGCATATATACATGTGTACGAATGATTGTATATATACGAGTGTAAAACTCTACCTGTTGTACTTGTCTCCTTCCTTCATACATATCTGTATGTATATATGTTTATATATCTGCAGGTGTAGATGTATTTGACAGACAAGAGGGTGTATTTATGTATATACATATATAACTCATATGTATATTCAAGCTTTGCGGCGAATGTGAATATTTTATGGTTTATATTTTTTGCGTATGTGTTTTTATTTGTATATACGTCTATCCGCGTATGTAAGCGCATGTGCGTATAGACTACATTTTGTATATCCGCGTATGTATGTATGTGCATATAGAGATGTGTATATGAACATAATGATGCGTGCGTTTTTGCGTATGCGTTTCTATTTGTATATACGTCTTTCCGCGTATGTATATGCATGTGCGTATAAACTACGTTTTGCATATCCGCGTATGTATGTGTGTGTGCAAGAAGCCACAGTGTTATTATTATTCCGCCGAGGTCGACTTTGCCTTTCAGCCTATTGGGGTCGATGAAATAAGTACCATTTGAGCACTGGGGTCGATGTAATCGACTAGACCCCTTTTCCGAAGTTCGGGCCTTGTGCCTGTTAGTAGAAAGGATTGTTATTATAGTTATTATGCGTTTGTTGATAGGTGAAATCATTAGAGTGATGGGTGCAGTGCCTTGTTATATTTTGTTCCTTATATTCTCAGTTCAAACTTCACGGAGACCAACTTTTGCCTTTCACCACTTTGGATCTGATAAAATTAAGAACCAGTCAAAATGAAGAACTACTACTACTACTACTACTACTACTACTACTACTACTACTACTACTACTACTACTACTACTACATATTTGTCGTCGTCTTGCCCTGAACACCAGTTAACGCCCACGCTATTTGATATGATACCCAGACGCTCCTTTGGGAATATTTACTTCTCTTCTAAAAGTGCTTCTCAGAGTAACCCTTAAACTGGTCAAAGGTGATATAGGGGTGTTGATGAAGCTGTGAATGAGTTCGTCTGTACAGAGTAAACTGAAAAGTAGCTTCGTTAAAGCCAATTATCGAAGTGGAATCGCATGAGTAGCCATTCATTAATCTTAATTTCCGGTCCGATCCATTCACTATCAACATCTCTTCCCACTCCAAGAACTACAACTACCACCACCGTTACAATCACCGTAACCACTACCACTACGACATCACAATCACCACAACAACCACCATTATCCCAACCCTCTGTCTAGTCAACGTGGGTGCCTCTATGGCAGTGGTTCTCAACAGGGGCTCTATATGGCTTTTGAGAGACCACATATAAGATCTTGTAAAAAATTGTTTAATAAATTGGTTATATTTCTACAATACACAAAATATTTTATGTGCCTGGGGAGGGTCATTCGCTTTTAGTGCCTTATAATTTAACACAGTCACCGGTAAAATTTCCACTCATTTACTTACTCTTTATTCTTTGATTGTGGCCATGCTGGAGTACCGCTTTTAGTCGAGCAAATCGACCCCAGGACTTATTCTTTGGAAGCCTAGTACTTATTCTATTGGTCTCTTTTGCCGAACCGCTAAGTTACGGAGACGTAAACACACCAGCATCGATTGTCAAGCGATGTTGAGGCGGGGGACAAACACAGACACACGAACATATACACACACACACATACATACATACATACATACATACATACATACATACATACATACATACATACATACATACATACATACATACATACATACATACATACATACATACATACATACATATTTCTTTATTACCCACAAGGGGCTAAACATAGAGGGGACAAACAAGAACAGACATAGGTATTAAGTCGATTACATCGACCCCAGTGCGTAAATGGTACTTAATTTATCGACCCCGAAAGGATGAAAGGCAGATACATACATACATACATACATACATACATACACATATATATATATACACACACACACACACCACACACACACACACACACACACACACACACACACACATATATATACATATATACGACAGACTTTCAGTTTCCGTCTACCAAATCCACTCACAAGGCTTTGGTCGGCCCGAGGCTATAGTAGAAGACACTTGCCCAAGGTGCCATGCAGTGGGACTGAACCCGGAACCATGTAGTTGGTAAGCAAGCTACTTATCACACAGCCACTCCTACGCCTTATTTATTTTTCTAAAATTTTCGTTGCGTCTTGCAACTTTTTCAATAGTTTACCGGTGAGTGTGTCAAATTATAAGGTACTAAAAGAGAATGACTCTCCCCAGACACAACAGAATATGCTTCAACACACGAACTCACATAAAGAATCTTGCAAACCAAATCCAAAAACGAAGCAAAATATTTTAACAACTTTTTCATATAATTCCCAATAATATTTCATTCTATCATAAAAGCATTCTTTTACTCTTTTACTTGTTTCAGTCATTTGACTGCGGCCATGTTGGAGTACCACCTTAAAAGGTTTTAGTCGAAGAAATTGACTCCAAGACTTTTTTTAAAGCCTAGTACTTATTCTATCGTTCTCTTTTGCCGAACTGCTAGGTTACGGGGACATGAATACATCATCATCGGTTGTCAATCGATGGTGGGCGGGACAAACACAGACATGCAAGCATAAAACATACATACGTACAAACATACATGTATATTTATACACACACACACACATATTTATAACGGGCTTCTTTCAGTTTCCGTCAACCAAATCCACTCACAAGGCTTTGGTCGGCTCGAGGCTAAAGCAGAAGACACTTGCCCAAGGTGCCATGCAGCGGGACTGAACCAGGAACCATGTGATTAGGAAGCAAGCTTCTTATCACACAGCCATTCCTGCGCCTACAATAAGATTTTTTAAACATCAAATGGCTATGAAGGTCCAAGGCTTCATCCAGATAGATAAGAATTGGGAAGGGGTGACGAACAGGGTGACCTCTCTTACCTAAAAATGGGCAGAGAGGAAGTTGTTCCTTAAAGGTCGGGCATAGGTGGCGAATGCCTACATCGCCTCTGTCATTATTTATTATCTGACCGTTGTGCCTTGCCCCTGTTACCGCTTGATTAGATTGGAGTGTATCCTGTTTATTTTCTTGCGGAAAGGATGCGTTCCAATGTTCAGGCGGTCAGTCTGCTGCCAACTTCCTTTGCGCGACGGCTTAGGCATGCCATGGATTTTAATGTGCAGACACGCACTCAGGTTGCGCCACCTGCAGCGATTTCTAGAATGTGAACGTGTAGGGGTTCCTTTTGTGAGACGCGCCTTTCCGCTGCTCGTCTCCTTGGCGGAGCTGCAGTCTTGGGTAAAGGATAGGCGCTCACTATCCTCTACAAGTCGGGCAACAGGATTCGTGGATGTTCCACTTTAGATATTAACAGAGGATTAGAAGCGGGGAAGAGCGACGACGTCCGCGGGGAGAACCTAGGCATCGACGAAGACCAACTGGCAAGTTTATCCGGTCGGGGACTGTTATGGATAACTTCCAGATGCCTTTGGCCTAGCAGTGCTACCGGGGAGCGCTACTGGTTCGAGATAAACTCTACAGACACGGATGTGCTGTCAGACGGGCTTGTCCGAGGTGCTCGCAGAGCGACGAAACTGTACTGCATGCACTCGTTCAGTGTCCGGGCATTGCTGAATTGTGGAGTTATGTCGAACAGCTGTTGTCGTGTTTAGGACAGATCTGTCTGTTCTCCGAGTCCATAATGATGATTGCCCCGCCGCCCTCCTTTAATCGGGCTTGCAAGGCATTTTTCCTTTGTCTGGTGGATGTGGCGAAAAATGTTATCTGGTGGACGAGGCTTAAAGGAATGAGGACAAAAATTTTCCTCTTTGGTAAAGGCCTCATCATCTTTTTCAATGTCCTCAAGTGAATTTATCAGAGTGTGGGTGAAAGTTGCAAAAATGGCAAGAGTGGATTGTACCACTCTCAGTGTATTTTAAGGGCCACTGAAAAAGCTTTGCTTTAGATGTATTTATTGGTGTATATTGCAAGAAACAGCTAGGTTTTTTTTTCTCTAACATTTTGCATAGTTCAACCTACACAAATGGATGAGTGAATAACAAAATAGAAATTTTGAAAGAAGTTTCTATTAAACTAGTTTTTAAATATCGAATGGCTACGGGGATCCACCAGAAGAAATTAGTAATCAAAGGGATCTATTGACAAAAAGTGGTTGAGAACCCCTGCTCCAGAGCAACGGCTCTCAAACAGTACATCCCGGCACACTTGATATAGCTAGATGCGTTACAAAAATTAATCGATTCCAGTACTTGACTGAAGCAATACCGCAATATCAACTTATATTTTAAAATGTGAAAAATATAAGCTGAAATTCTAAAACTTTGATAAAGCTCTGCTTCAATAATTGAATGAATAAGTAACTACTTCATCGTTTCCTGTCGTTTAAATTATTTAGAAATTAGCTATCAGCAACCGGGGCAGTGTTTGTAATTATTTATATTCACAGGCTAAAATATATAAGTGCCTTTGAAAAAATCATTTGTTAACTTTATGCACCTAGGTGCGGCAAGATATTTTTACTTGCACCAACGAGTGCGCTGCGAGTGAAAAAATAAATTATAGGAAGTGGTACTGTAGATGTTTGAAACAATTTAGGAACTCATTTCTGGTTGTGGTATAAACAGACATTGCTAAAACTTCAATGTAACTGTATCCACGAACAAGTCCAATATTCAGGATGTTTCCTGACCAAATCTGCCCTTCCTTTTGTACTGAATTGACCGCACTGAAAAGTTCATGCTCATCTAGGAGAAAGTGCCGTGTTAATCCTTTAACTGTGAAATTATATTTCATGTTTATTCCAGTAGTGATGTTAAATATCTACAAAAAAAAAGAAAGAAAAAAGAAAAGTAAAATGTAAAAGAAAAAGAAGGTATAGAACTGGTATTTTCTGCAAGTTGCGATGCACCAGAAAACTTAGCATATCTCAAGAAAAAATTGTTTCAAACACAACATTCCTCAACAAAAGATAGATTAGTATTTAAAACTGCTTTTTATAGTTAATGATAACAAAATTTTGATTGGATATATATTTGCCTTTTGTTGTAAAAAGGTAAATATAGAGTAGAATTTATCAAATAAAATGAAATAAGAAAAATAAAGAACAGAACCTTGACACTGAAATCTAGTATTCCACTTCAGAACAAGAGAATATTTTAACCCTCGTTAATTATAAGCCGTCTCCAAAGCTCAGGTGAAATCCATAATGAAGTACTGCTCCATCATCGAGGACGGTATAGCTACGAGACTCGGGGACGACCTCAAAATAAAGATCACCCAACAGTTCGACATCAAGTCGCACCCAAATATACTCCAACCACTGAGCCATCTCATCACTTTGTCCTCTTTCTATCTTACAATAGTGGTCCCTGTTTCTTAGAGTTGCTTGACCTAACACCATTTCAACCTAAGCGCTCCTCATTCACTCATCTTTCCTTCTCGCGTCACCCAAATGTATTGTTTTCGTTGAATAGGCATGGTTGTGTGGTTACGAACAGCGCTTTGCAACCACATGGTTTCGGGTTCAGTCTTCTACTATGTCCATGGGCCAACCAGTGCATTGCAACAAAATTCGGTCATATATATATATATATATATATATATATATATATATATATATATATATATATATATATATATATATATATATATATATATAATTTTAATCCAAAAGGGAAACAAAAAAAAACAAAACAACAGGAACAATTACAGTATTATTATTAATAGGCGCTCAGGAGATGGAAGCAGGGAGGTATGACGTTTCGAGCGGAGCTCTTCGTCGGAAACATAAAGAAGGAAGAGAGAGGAAAGAAAGATCCCAGAGCGGGCAACAGGGAAAGAGAAAAAAGACGACTGGTGTTTACGAGTTGCACATGGTGAAAGGCGGATGTTGACGATAACAAGAGCAAAGTGGTTTTTAAAGCAAAAGAGTGGAGACAAGGTTGGTCACCCAACAGATGTGTGTGTATGTGTGAGTGTGTGCGTGGCGTGTGTGTATGTGGTGTGTGAGGCGAGATGAAAAAACAAAAAAATATGTGTGTGTTAGTGTGTGCGTCTGTGTGTAGGCGTGTGGGGTAGGGCGAGACGAGTGGTCAGCTAGCAGACGAGGTCAGTAGTAAGAAAAAGAAGGAGGAGGAAGGAGGTCAGTAGTAAGAAAAAGAAGGAAGAGGAAGGGAGGGAGGGGAAGGGGGGGGGCGTATGTAGCGTGCCAGCGTGTGTTGAGTAGTAGTGTGTGTGTGTCCAGTGTCGTGGTGGTATTAATGGCGAGTAGATTGAATGTGTGTAAGAGTGATGTATATATATAGGCAAGGTGTGTATATGTGTGCGCGTGTGTGTAACGAAAAGGGGGGGGGTTAAGGAAAAAGGACTCCAGCTGAGGGGAAGATGGAAGAGTGGTACCGCGGAGACAGGCGTGGGAAAACCCAACGACACGCGACGGTCCCAGGAACGGGCGGGAGGTCTCGTCAGGTCCAAGGCGAGGTGTATGCGGCGCGTATGCAGCGCGAGCCGGCGCAAGTGCGTATGTGCGCGTGCCTGCGAGTATGAGCGTAAGTATGTATGTGTGTGGATGTGTGAGTGTGTCTGTGTGTATGTCTGGGTGGCAGTGTGTCCGATGAATGTATGTGAGTATGTGTGTATGTATGTGTGTGCATAGATGTATGTCCTGTGTGTGTGTGTGTGTGTATGTGTGTGAGTGTGTATGTATGTACGTGTGGGTGTGGGGAAGTGTGTGTATGTGCATGTGTGTGCGCGTACATACAGGTGTGTGAGTGAGTGTGTGTGTGTATGTATGTGTGAGTGTGTATGTATGTGTGTGTCGGATGCATGTATGTGTATGGGTGTATGTATGGTGTGTGTATGTATGTATGTGTACGTGCGTGTGTGTGTGTGTATGCGTGTAGGTGTGCGCGTGTGCATGCATGCATGCATGTGCGTGTGTGTGTGTGTGTGCATGTGTGTGGGTATATATGTATGTGCGTATATGTGTGTGTATGTGCGTACATGTGTGTGTGTGTATGCATGTGTGTGTATGTAGGTGTGTAGGCGTGTGTGTATAGGTGTATGTATGTAAGTATGTGGGGTGTGTCCGTGTATGTGTGTGTATGTATGTGTGTGTATGTAGGTGTGTGGGCGTGTGTATATGTGTGTGTATGTAGGTGTGTGGGCGTGTGTATATAGGTGTATGTGTGTATGTCTGGGTGTGTCCGTGCATGTTTGTGTGTGTGTGTGTATGCATGTGTATGTGGGTGTGTGTGTACGTGTGTAATGTATGTGTGTATGCGTGTGTATGCGTGCGTGTGTGTATGTAGGTGCGTGTGTATGTGTGTGGGAGTGTAGGTGTGTGTGTTTATGTTGGTGTGTGCGTATGTGAGTGTGAGTGTATGGGTGTTTGTCATGCATGTGTGTGCGCGTGCAGGTGAGTGTGTGTGTAAGTATGTGTGTGTGTATGTTTGTGTGAGTGTGTAAGTGTGTATGTCTTTGTGTATGTATGTGCGTATAGGAGTATGTGGGTATGTGTGTATGTATGTATATGGGTGTATGTATGTATGTGTGTGTGTATGTGTATAAGTATATGTGTGTGTGCGTATGTGTGTATATGTGTATGTGTGTGTGTTTATGTATGTGTGTATGTATGTGTGTAGGCGTGTGTGTGTAGATGTATGTATGTATGGGTAAGAAAAGTTATGGCCGGTCACAGAGTGACTATTGGGAAACCAATAGTTACTCTATCACAGGCCATAACTTTTAACTTCCAAAATTTAAATCTTTAAATATACGTATATATATATATATATATATATATATAAAATTACTTTTACTCTTTTCAGTCATTTTGACTGCGGACATGCTGGAGCATCGCTTTTAACCGAACAAATTGACACCAATTCTTTGTAAGCCTAGTACTTATTCTATCGGTCTCGTTTGTCGAACCGCAAAGTTACAGGAACGTAAACACACCAACATCGGTTGTCAAGTGATGGTGGGGGGACCAAGCACAGGCACATAAATACACATACACACATATATATACACGACGAGCTTCTTTCAGTTTCCATCTACCAAATCCACTCACAAGGCTTTGGTCGGCCCGAGGCTATAGAAGACACCTGTCCAAGGTTCCACGCAGTGGGACTGAACCAGGAACCATTTGGTCGGAACGCAAACTTCTTACCACACAGCCACTCCCGCGCCTATATATATATATATATATATATATGTGATCTGTGTATGTTATATATGTGTATATATATATATATATATATGATAATATATATATATATATATATAGATATATATATATATATATATATATCTATATATATATATATATATATATATGAATTGTGATCTGTGTATGTATATATATATATATTATATATGTATATTGGCCTGCTCGCTTAGCCAGCGGGGTGGCGTCATTCGAAGGCTAAAACAATGCAAACGCATTGTGACCAGCGATGTGTAACTGCATCTGATGGACTGGTCGGTCACGTGATCACGTGATATATGTATATATGAGAGAAACATGGGTTCAAAAAGAATAATTCAAACTTTTTGTGGGATCCAGAAAGAGAGAAAAAATGATTTCTAATAAAGATTCATCATATTCATAAAAAAACAGCCAGAGCAAGTAATAAGAATATGAAAGTAATAATTGAGGAGTTTCGTTATCCGTATAAAAATATACCACAAACAAGTATTTAAAAAAATGGAGAAAAAAATGTAGAATCAGAAATAGATTTATTATATGGATTCAATGCATACATACGTTGGGAAAAGCAATGCAAATGTGTAAGAAAAAAAAAAAGATATTGTATGTAAGGCGCAGGAGTGGCTGTGTGGTAAGTAGCTTGCTAACCAACCACATGGTTCCGGGTTCAGTCCCACTGCGTGGCATCTTGGGCAAGTGTCTTCTTCTATAGCCCCGGGCCGACCAATGCCTTGTGAGTGGATTTGGTAGACGGAAACTGAAAGAAGCCTGTCGTATATATGTATATGTATATATATGTATGTGTGTGTCTATGTTTGTCCCCCTAGCATTGCTTGACAACCGATGCTGGTGTGTTACGATCCCCGTCACTTAGCGGTTCGGCAAAAGAGACCGAAGGAATAAGTACTGGGCTTACAAAGAATAAGTCCCGGGGTCGATTTGCTCGACTAAAGGCGGTGCTCCAGCATGGCCGCAGTCAAATGACTGAAACAAGTAAAAGAGATATATGGCGTACGTATGGATTGGAAGTTGAGTATGTCGATGATTGTTTGATATTTGTGTTGGTGGTCGGTTAACTCCTTTATCTGAGAGTAAGTCTGCTAAGGTTTTGATGACTTTTAACTACAACACCTAGCACCGCTATCTCTAAAAATTTCTTAGATTATTCAGTGTCTATGTTTAAACTATAAACTAATTTAGATAATTTACATAAGTGGAAATATATTTTCCCATTGTATATTTGTATATCTCTTTGTTTCTTATTTGTCCGTTTAAAACAACATCTCATTCTCCTATAAAATCAAATGTAAAATTTAAATACACCACTAACGTTGGCTATGTCAAGGTCGGTGCTCAAAATCTAAGCATTTCCAAATCTTATCCGTTTAAAATTTTACATGATGAAGTAAACACAGCGATGTCACTCATTACACGGCATCATGAAGGTCACTGCTAGCTCTCACTGCACACGCAACCGTGTGCTATCATCTGCTGGTGCGCTACGGAACACTTTGATAGCACCTCGGATACTTACATGCATACATACACACACACACACACACATACACACATATATATATGCATTTACATATCTATTTATCTATCTGTCTATCTATCTATCTATCTATCTATCTATCTATCTATCTATCTATCTATCTATCTATCTATCTATCTATCTGTCTGTCTGTCTGTCTGTTTATCTATCTATCTATCTATTTATCTATCTATCTATCTATCTATCTATCTATCTATCTATCTATCTATCCATCCATCTCTCTCTCTCTCTCTCTCTCTCTCTCTCTATCTATCTATCTATCTATCTATCTATCTATTTATCTATCTATCTATTTACATTTACATAATTGTTAGTAATTTCTAGCGTGTGAAAAAAAAATATTAACAGTTCAGATTATTTGTGAAGTGTTCTGATAATCATGTCATTCTGACGAATATTGTCGTAACTGAGCGATTTTCACATCAAATTTAAAAGTAAATTAAGAAAACAAACATGACTTAACCTTATGATAGAATAATAGGATCAAACTCATTCATAGATTAGTGTGACGAATAATCAGTGGTTTTGTTTTGTTTTCTCTGTTATCTACCTTCGCAGTTCAAATTGTATTTATTCAGTGCTTTGTGTGTGTGTGTGTGTGTGTGTGTGTGTGTGTGTGTGTGTGTGTGTGTGTGTGTGTGTGTGTGTGCGCGCGTGTGGGTGTGTGTGCGTGTACATAATACATATATATATGTGTGTATATATACATATATATATGAATGTATATGTACACACACGCACACGATTGTCTACTTTCAGTTTCTGTCTACCAAATCCATTCACACAGCCTTGGTCGATTCGTATCTATTGTAGAAGACACTTGCCGACGGCGCTATGCAGTGGGACTGAACCCAGAACCATGTGGTTGTATAGCAAACTTCTTACCACCAAACCACGCTTGCACCTATAGATATATTACGTATACATACATGTTACATATACTTTATAAATAATATGTATCACATATATAAATAGACACACAAAAACACACATATGTATGTATGTGTGTGTATGTGTGTGTGTGTATGTATGAATGCATGCATGTATGTATGTATGTATGTATGTATGTATGTATGTATGTATGTATGTATGTATGTATGTATGTATGTATGTATGTATATAACATGCTATAACGTATTAGGTGGCGAGCTGGCAGAATCGTTAGCACGCCAGGCAAAATGCTTAGCGGCATTTCATCCGTTCTTACGTTATGAGTTCAAATTCCTCCGAAGTTAACTTCACCTTTCATCTCTTTCGGGGTCGATAAAATAAGTAGAGTACTTGGGTCGATGTAATCATAGTTGATGTTGTATGCCCCTTCGACCTACGTATAGTCAAGAACGAAGACGAAAGGATAGATAGATAGATAGATAGATAGATAGATAGATAGATAGATAGATAGATAGATAGATATATATATAGATAGATAGATAGATAGATAGATAGATAGATAGATAGATAGATAGATAGATAGATAGATAGATAGATAGATACAACCCTCTTATGTACGAAATAGCACTGCTATGGAAAATTAAGAAGGCGAAGACAATGCCAATTATTGTTGGGTCCTTGGGAACAATATCGAAGGCATCAAGAGGAATAAATCTCTTTTTTTTTATTTGGAGGTGGTGAATCAATATCATTTTTCGTTGCTTCCAGGTCTTGATAACTTTACATTGCACAAGTAGTTGTAATTGTTGTTTAGCCTCTGGTCAGACCCGCGTTACTCCACACCCGCCACCTTTTTACAGACATTGTGTACCTACAACTACACAATCCAATACGCCTATTTTTAGATTGTAAGGAGTGAGCTGAAGGAAAATTGGTTCTGCTTTTATCAAGTAGAACAACTACACAG
>NC_042999.1:116286279-116288779 GCF_006345805.1 Octopus sinensis
ACTTGATGGATTTTGGCCTAGGTCTGCCTTATTAATGGCGCGTACTTACTACCAGTCACAAGCCTTGATTCGCAATTATGAGTGTCTTGGGTTCGATCCCACAACACGCCATCTAGAGCAAGTGTTTTTTTACTATACACACAGGTCGAGCTAAGTCTTGTGATTGAAACTGGGCAGACAGAAACTATGTGGAAAACCATTAGACGAATTGTACTCAGCCTAGCCATGCCGATTCGATGGTATATGTGCTTCAAGAGCAGTCATTAGCAAACTGCAGCCCATTTGACTTTCTTAATGACGCACCCATTTTCAAGAGGAAAATAACGCTTATTAAAAAATTTAGTTTGTTTCATTTAATTCTCTCTTGTTTACCCCCTCTCTCTCTTTCTCTATCTCTCTCTCTCTCTCTCTCTTTCTCTCTCTCGTACTTTGGGGAAACTAGTGTCAAAGGAGAAGAAATATTAAATGCATGACAAACCTCCTTTCCTTATAATCTCTGTTAAGTTGTGGCTAAACTAATCATAAAACTGAAAATATCTGCCATCATTAAACATCCTTGTAATTTTCAACGTACCTCAAACTCAATTTGCAACAATTCAAACATTCAAGAGCCTTAAATTGGTATCTCTGCCCGCAGCAATCCATCGACGAATGAAAATTATTGATTAAATACTCAATTTATTAGTCCATTGCTTATAACAAATTGTTGCAATAATTCAGCCACTGTAACTACAGATGTAAATAGTATAGTGGAGCGATGTTATATATTATTGACAGAACCTTACTTTCTACTTTAGTGAATTAAAAAAACAGACCAATTGGCTTAATATGGCATGAATCCACCTCCGCTTTTAAAGAATTTATTGTTAAGCTGCTGTAAGCTTCAAAACATCCGATTGCGATAAATTTAAAGGAGACATTGGAAAAAAGAAAATTGAAACCCTGAAGAAATAGATTTGTAGCCTATGTACGCTTTTTTCTAAAAGACAGACAGAACTCAAGAAGTTTTTACATACAAACTATGTTGCAGGTTATGAAAAAGTTCGTAAACATTAAAAAAAATATTATGCCGATAGTGAATTAGTAAAAGAATGTCTTTTGGCCGTGACTAAATTTTTATTAAACGTTAGATATGTGTGACTAAGGGTAAAAGAAATTGCTGCAAATATCAAATGTATGTTGTCGGAAAAATAAGAGAATATAATTCCTTTTCACTGGTTATCGACGAAAGCGCAGATATATATATATATATATCCGATTCGGTTAAACTTGTAATTTTCATACGTTGTATTGATAAATCATGTAATATCACAGAAGAATTACCGTTCAGACAATGAAAGGCATCATTGCATGATATAGCATTTATGATGAAGTGAAGAAAGCAACGACGATGTTGAATCTCCTGCTTGAGAGGATCGTCAGTGTAACAATATAAGGGGGGGGGGCACCAATGAGTGTGCTTTTAAGATAGGTTCTCTCCAAATTTAAAGACAATTTAACCTCTGAATTTGTAAAACAATGATTTTCCAGCGATTCATTGGATAATTCATCTTGAAAATTCATGTAAAATCTTTGTAAATTAAAAAAAAATTATGTATATAGTTATTTCAACTATAAATTTTATGCAATCTCGAGCACTTAATCATTGCCGTTTTAAAGAGTTCTTAGAACTTGAATCGGAGGACGGGGATCCGGTTTATTACTATGCAGTTCGTTGGCTGAACAAATGGAAGAAGCTTCAACGGTTTTATAGCCTCTGAGAATCTGTATATGCCTTCTTAGAATTAAAGGTTAAATTTGTCTCCCGGACTGAAAGATTATAACTAGATTTGTGATTTCTCGTGCATATCACTAACCATTTAAAATCAGTTGTTTCATGGGATATATTCTTATATCAAAGCTTTTGGGAGAATCAACTCAGGTCTGAAGGCGCTTTCGATTTTCCCACAGGATGTCTGAATACAACAGTTTTACCCGGAAGTTAAACTACTGAAAAAGAAAAAGAAAAAGAAAAGAGGACAAGAAAAAAAGAACTGAACACTTGATTTAAGGTCTTCAAAGCTAGAAAAGCTGATTTTAACCTTTTTGAAATCCATTTAATGCCAACATTGAAAAAATAGCTGGAAATAGAAATAATGGAGCTCCAGAGTGATGAATTTCTTCGGAAAAAAATTTAAGAGAAATGTTTATCGCAGTTTTATGAAACTCTCACTACAAGATATGCCTCTATGTTTGGTGTATGTATAAACGCGAACAAATATTTTCTAGAATGAAAATAATTAAGTCGAACGCTAGGTCAAACTTGATAGATAGTCATCGCAAAGATCATTTACAAGTTAAACATGGAGAATATCTGTACATATTGAAAAAGTTGTAGAAAAAATACAAAGCCGGGTTTCTCGATAAAATTTGTGAGTTAAACGTTTCTAATTATGTCAGTAACAAATGGTATTGCCTACGGTTGATTTAGTCGCTACTGGCCCCTAAATAAACGTTATAA
>NC_042999.1:116291279-116293779 GCF_006345805.1 Octopus sinensis
ACGTACATGGGAAGAAGGGCGGTATTCCACCAGGCCTAGATTTATGGTAGATTCTAACCTGTATTTCTACAGACGGGGAGAGAATCTCCTGGATGTTAAAAGATCAAGGACGGAGAATTGGGTTGGGACTACCTTGGAGGTTCTTCTCCATGTGAAACCAAACCAATTAGAGAAAGTCCCAGACCTGATTTCTCTCTCGAATGGAGTAGAACTAAGCGTGAACGTGGAGGGAAGAAGGCCGAGGTTTTACGACTGTTGTTCAACTGTCCACTTACAGTTTCTCTGCCTACCGAGCCAGAACAGAAAGGTAGACAGAAATGTCCAAACGAAAGCATCACAACCCATGAGTCGACTAGAAGAAGAAGAAGAAGAAGAAGAAGAAGAAGAAGGAGAAGAAGAAGAAGAAGAAGAAGAAGAAGAAGAAGAAGAAGAAGAAGAAGAAGAAGAAGAAGAAGAAGAAGAAGAAGAAGAAGAACAGCAGCAACAACAACAACAACAACAACAACAACAACAGCAGCAGCAGCAGTAGAAAGGCAGGGAAATAGAAACAGAAATTGAACCCAAGGAGACAAAACTGACAGGTGTTACAGTAAAGGTGGCAGTGGGTAGTAGCACCAGCAGCAGTGGTGGAAGCTACAGTAGCAGGAGTAACAACAACAACTATAAGAGAAACTGAACAAACAACACCAGAAGAAAACATACAAGACACGTACTCCTCCACACATCCAAGTGATGATGAGGGAGGAGCCTAAAAGGCAAAAAAAAAAAAAAAAAAAAAGAAAGCGACACAGAAAAAAGGGAGAAATCCAAGAAACGGCAAACAGACACATTGATAATAACACCAACATTACAAGGACAACAATCACCAACACCATCACAAACACCCACAACACCCATAAACACCCACAACAGAATCAAAAACACAACAAACATTAAAAACATTAAATGTCACTACTACAACAACAACCATCCGCGCAAGTAGCGGAATTTCGTGCTAGTGAGGAGGGTCAATGAAAAGCTGATGGCTCTCACAGCAAAGAACGAGAGCATTGAAACAGAGGGGGTGATCTGCAGCCCCAGCACTTTTAGAGTACAGGAGAGCCTAATGATGGTGCGAATGACATTAGAGACTTGTACGAGTATTCCTCTTTGGTCAAGGCTCATTGACTTTTTCAGGTTCCACCTGAAATGGAAAGTGGGGCTGGAGAGGGAGGTACTGTCACCCAATAAGTTCGTTGAAAGGTGGGTGAATGTGACAAGAATGCTCCGCTGGATTGGACCTGCTCTAAGTGTGCGCCTGTAAGCCGGATAGAAAGAAGAAGACAGGGTGCCTTCCTGAGGAGCCGTTCGTGTTAAGGGGTGCAAAGCGCTTCAGGTCTCTTCGGTTACCTTGCAGCGGAACTCGCCCCTATTTGGGAAGCATATTTTTGATTTAGTCTCTTTGTTAATCGTTGTTTTTGTATGCTGTTTACACGATTAACATCACTGTGCCTCGTTTGTGAATCGTCCTCTGTTTTGTGTTCGGCCCAGATGGCCAATAAAGAAAGTATTATTATTATTGAGTGAGCGAGCAGAGCATGCCATCAAAGTGACACTGGGGTAAAATATACAAAGCCCAGTATACCCATCATGGCTACCCGTCTGATAAGGGTACACCAGGCACATGCATCACAACCATATGTGCGCGACATGGTGATCTCATATCAAGATAAACAGCACATGACCTTGCAGGTGGAGCCCAGTTAGAATTTTCTTCAGATCGAGTAACCCATCCCGCTCAAAAGGTCCCTGAATAAGGGTTGTTTAAGGACGTTGAACGAAACACCCATGTTTCCAGAGGTGAATATTCAAACCCCAAAGAATCCTTCTCAACACATGGCTATGATGCTCCCCCACTACTTCTGCTCGTGATCAGAGATGCACATATCGTCAGCCACTAAGGGATATGCTCAACTGGTTAAGGTCAAACAACTGACAAGCACATCTGTGGTATTGAGCAGAATATTTGCTGTAGCCCATCTTTTATACCAAGACAAAACAATGTACATGATAACACTTCCAATCAGTTAAGATCAGAAGCCATGAGAGCCACTGCCTGGTACTGCATCAGGGCATTTATTATTATTATTATTATTATTATTATTATTATTATTATTATTATTATTATTATTATTATTGAGTGAGAGAGCAGTTCATGCCATCAAAGTGACACTGGGGTAAAATATACGAAGCCCAATATACCCATCATGACTACCCGTCTGATAAAGGTACACCAGGCACATGCATCACAACCATATGTGCGCGACATGGTGATCTCATATCAAGATAAACAGCACATGACCTTGCAGGTGGGGCCCAGTTAGAATTTTCTTCAGGTGAGTAGCCCATCCTGCTCAAACGGTCCCTGAATAAGGGTTGCTTTAGGATGTTGAACGAAACACCTATGTTTCCAGAGGTGAACCATTCAAACTCCAAAGAATCCCTCTCAACACATGGCCAT
>NC_042999.1:116298779-116331279 GCF_006345805.1 Octopus sinensis
AATATATAAATGAAATCAGATAAAAATAAAATGATTCCTTTATTAACTATTAAGAGTTTATTCAAAGACCAACGATGGCACATGACGATATAATGCGATATGATATGATGGAGGTTACGTGAAGGCACGTGGACAATAAAATAACAATAATAAATTCAAACAAGAAAAAAAATTCAAAAAGTGTGACACTTCAAAGGGCAGTCCGTGGAAACCCCACAAAACCACGGTCGACCTCAACATTAGGGCAAGTGCACTCCCCTTAACTTCCCCTTTCAGTCTACTGTCGCAAACTTAGAGTAAGCTCGCTCACTTTGACCATTCTCGTCACATTCATCCACCTTCCAACAAATATTTTGGCAGGTAGTACTTCCCTTTCCATCCTCACATTCCTTTTCGAGCAGAACTTGAAAAAGTTGATGAGAACTTGGCCAAAGAGTAAAGTGCCTGTCTTCAGCCCTTTCAACTTAGATTACCACACAACTTCTTTCACTGAGGTCACCAGACTGATAAACGTTGCTTGTTCTTTATAGATGGTATGAAATAAAAAGAGAAAACATGTTTCATAAGTCTGTTTAGAAAGAAGTAAAAGTTGATTGTCCTGCATCCATCTTACGGTTAAGTTTGTTTAGTTAAAATTATACATTTTCAACATGGTTTCAAAAATGACCATAGAGCTACATTAAATATTGTAACACTTAACATAACTTGCACTTTTGCTTAATAGATTACCATTTAGATGCCTATGTGGGTAAAGAGTTTCCTTCACAACCACATATTCCTGGTTCGTGGCATTTTGTGCAAGCGTCTTCTTCTATAGCCTACGTTCGGCCAATTCCTTTTTACTAAAATAAGTAAACTGATATTGCACGGAAGCTAGACGTACATATGCACGCAGCCCCCACCCCACATATATGTGTGTATATGTATGTATGTGCGTGTGACTGTATGTTTGTCTTTAAATCTAGCTTAACGCTACCACAGCTTGAAAAAAAAAGACAGTGGGTGTGTTCATGTCCGTTAACTTGTCGGTGCGACAAAAAGATTTCGCTAAAATAAGTAAGTACCAAATTTTAAAAAATGAATAAGTGTGGGTGTCGATAGATGTGATTCATTGAAAAAAAAAGAGGAAAATCAAGGGGGTGTTCCAGCAAGGTCGCAATGAGTAAAAGACGAATTACAAGTAATAATGACATTTTTTCCTTACTCTTTCATGTTTGGAAAGCAGGATGGAGTTTGCATTAATACTCTTTGTGAACTATTGCTGTTTTCGTTGTCTTTGTTTTTGCTTTTTACAAGGTGGTGAGCTGGCAGAATCGTTTGCACACCGGACAAAGTGCTTAGTGGTATTTCGTCTGCTTTTACGCTTTGAGTTCAAATTCCGCCGAAGTCGACTTTGCCTTTCATCCTTTCGGAGTTGATAAAATAAGTACCAGTTGAACACTGAGGTCAATATAATTGATTTACCCCCTCCCCTCGAAATTCTTGACCTTGTATTAAAATTTTAAACCATTATTGTTGTTGTTTTTGTTGTCAAGGTAGCAACCTAACTGACTGGCTTTGGTTACAACTAAATAATTAAGATAAAGTTCGCCATTGCAAATTGAAGTATGGGAAATGGCAATGAAAAATATCCCTTATTCCGAGACCAAAGCGATTGTACCTAACACGGGCGACGAAAACAGTGTTGTTGATTAGCCTCAGGTAAACTGCTATTGAGCAAATCTATCCAACGTGATTACCCCTTCTTTTATTGTCAGTCATAATACTTTAATAAAAAAAAAACTGGTACTCTGTCGGTTACGACGACGAAGGATGCAATTGATCCGATCAACGGAATAGTCTGCTCGTGAGATTAACGCCCAAGTGGCTGAGTATTCCACGAACACCTTTAACGTAGTTCTCGGGGAGATTCGGCATGACACAGGAGGCCCTTTGAAATACAGGTACTACTCATTTTTGCCAGCCGATTGAACTGAAGCAACGTGAAATAAAGTGTCTTGCTTAAAGACACAACTCGTCGCCGGGAATCGAACTCAAGACCTTACGATTGTGAGCCAAATACTCCTAACCACTAAGCCATGCGCCTTCATGCTAAGTATTTTAATAATTACATTATTAAACGAATTTTTTTTAAAGAGAAATAATTAATTGCAGAGCGAGAAACGAGGAAGATATAACAGTTATATCTAGCAGACTGAGCAACAAAGTAGAAACTCGTAAAGACTTTGACAAAAAAAAAAAAAAAATCAGTGTAAGGAAAATATTCTGTAAGCTAAACTAAATCATTGCTCCACCAAGGCAAATTCTATCATCATCTAGAACACTCAAAATCAAATCAAATTGCTGAAACCCATAGATCTCCCATCAGGTATCTATGACTAGATATTGTAGGTTTGATAACAACATGATTTTATTTTAATAGGTGATTTCACTCCAGAGAAGCTATATTATTCACCCTGGAATTGAACAATTCTCTACACTATTCGCAATGATTATGAATATTGGTTTCAAATTTTGGCGCAAGGCCAGGAATTTCGGAGAAGGGGTAAGTCAATTACATCGAGCCCAGAGCTCAACCGGTCCTTGTTTTACCAAGCCCGAAAAAAATAAAAGTAAACTCGGAATTTGATCTTAGAACGTAAAGGCGAACAAACTACCACGAAGCATTTTGGTCGGTGTGCTAACGATTCCGCCAGCTTACCGCCTTACTAACTATGAATATCAATTTCTGTCATAGATAAAAGGCAGCAAAGGTTTTGTGATGGGAATGGGTTTTAGTTGACTGGTACTTAATTTATTAAACGCGGAGATTTAAAACCGTAGCGAAATTTGGACGTTATACATGAAAGGAAGTAAATGATTACTACAAAATAATATGTCCAATTTCTGTCAGTTGTGCCATCCACGGTGAATATTTAAGGGAAAACTTTATAAAAATGTACATGTATTTCCGTATCAAAAACCTTTTCCTTGTTTCTTTTTCTATTTTATTTGTGGTTTTAGTTAATCTTATGGGATTTAACTTACACGAATTATCTTTATTGTTGATAATTATCCTATATATTATATTTATCGGTCTTAATTTTACAATTGTAATTCGGAATAATCCTCTTATCTATCTATCTATCTCTCTATCTATCTATCTATCTATCTATCTGTCGGTCAGTCTGTCTGTCTGTCTGTCTGTCTGTCTGTCTGTCTCTGTCTCTCTCTCTCTCTCTCTCTGTCTCTCTCTCTCTCTCTCTCTCTCTCTCTCTGTATATATATATATATATATATATATATATATATATATATACATGTAGTCAGAATGTTGGATACTTGTATATATTTTTATTTACATTTTTAGCGCTTACTTCCGTTATTGGATTTATCAGAAACGTTTTGATGAATCCGAAACGGAAGAAAGCGCTAAAAGTGTAAATGAAAATATATATAATGATCCAAAATTCTGACTGCTTTGTTATTCTCAATATACAATATCTGTAGGGCGACGAGCTGGCAGATCGTTAGCACGCCGGGTGAAGTGCTCAGCGGTATTTCGCCTGCCGTTACGTTCTGAGTTCAAATTCCGCCGAGGCCGACTTTGCCTTTCATCCTTTCGGGGTCGATTAAATAAGTACAAGTTACGCACTGGGGTCAATATAATCGACTTAATCCGTTTGTCTGTCCTTGTTTGTCCTCTCTGTGTTTGGCCTCTTGTGGGTAGTAAAGAAATAGGTATTTCGTCTGCCGCTACGTTCTGAGTTCAAATTCCGCCGAGGTCGACTTTGCCTTTCATCCTTTCAGAGTCGATTAAATAAGTACCATTTACGCACTGAGGTCGATGTAATCGATTTAATTCCTTTGTCTGTCCTTGTTTGTTCTCTCTATGTTTAGCCCCCTGTGGGCAATAAAGAAATATACAATATCTGTACATCACTCCCAAAACTCCCCCCTCTCTCTCTCTCTCTCTCTCTCTCTCTCTCTTTCTACACACACACACACACACACATATGACTATTTATATGGATGTATGTGTGTGTTCATAATTGACTAAGAGAAATATATGTATGCGCGTACATACATACATATATGTATATGTGTGTTCCTAAGAAACTTATATGTGCAGAATATAAATACATATACTCATGCACACATTGGAGCATTCACACACACACATACACACACACGCACACACGCACACACAAATATACATACAAATATATATATATTCATTCAAACACCTTTCCATTAATACTTCCGCCAAATGCAAACACTACAAGAAAGATATTGCTATCAGGTATAGAAAAGATAATTTATGAGGTCAACTGCCGTTCAAATCGGAACATCTGGTCCAAAAGAAGAAGAAGCGTGTATTCATAAAGGAAACTGCTTGGAAACCCGCAACTTCTCTACACTAATTAAAAATTCTCATTTATACTAACCGTTGCTTTACTTGGTTATGTTAGTAAATATATAGAGCAGTGCGTTGGGTAAAGCAGGTTGATATATTTATTGTGTGAAATATTGCTAATCTATTACTTTCACCCTTGATTTTTCACGACATTCATTGACACCCATAGCCGAAAAATCAAAAACGGTTGTATGTGTGATTGTGTGTGAGTATGCATGTGTGTATTTGTGTGTGTTTGTATTTGTGTGTATGTGTGTTTGGGAACGCTGAGTTATGTATGACAAACAAATAAGGGAAGTGCGCTAATTGTTGTAAGTGATATTGTATTTTGAAACAGTCGTTTTATGTCGCCACTCAAGTGTTACGCCAGGCAATCTTTATGCAAGAACGTTCTGGCCCGATGATCGCCGAGTCTCGAAATTAATATTCAGTTTCAGTACTATACAATATAATCATGTCTCTCTCGCTCTCTGTATATGTGTGTGTGTGTAAGAGTGTGTATTTGCGCGAGTGTGTGTGTGTGTGTTTGCGCGAGTGTGTGTGTGTGTGTGTGTGTGTGTGTGTGTGTGTGTGTGTGTGTGTGTGGTGTGTGTGTGTGTAAAGATGCCCCACACACACATACCAAACATATTTATGAATATATACATACACATGTCTGTGCAAAAATGTAGTACTTATTTTTAAAATCTGTTGATTATTCCATCTTTCGCCGAACTGCAAAGTTACGGGGATATAAACAAACCAACAGCAGTTGTCAAGCGGTTGTGGGGACAAACACAAACACACACGCATTTATATATATGTATACGTATACAATGGGCTACTCTAAGTTTCTGTCTACAAAATGCGCTCACAAGGCTTTGGTCAACCCGAGTTTATTGTGGAAAACACTTGCCCATATACATATATACTTGGAAATGGATGCGTGGCATTCGATCATATAATAATATAAATAATATATAAGTATATGCATATACACATATATGTATATTCCTACATATATATGTATGTATACATGCATATATGGGTACAGGACATTAAAAAGATGTGAACAAAAAGAGAAACAACATGAAAACATAGAAAACGAACTTTTTTCGAACAACCAAAGAAACAAATAGAGAAACGAGACAGGCAGTGTAAAGAACATTCCCTTCATCAGTTGTCCCCTGTTTTATCTACTCCGCGTTTCGAAAGTAGGGACTAGACGCAACTTCATTAAAACAGTCCTTCCCGCAAAGCATATTAAATAAAATTTGGGATTTTTTGCAGTGGGTGAAAGTGGTAATAAAAACTGGACAGTGAGAACAAAACAGTAAAAACAAACGGTGTGGGCTGTTAAAGCAAGAAGATGTGAAGTGATGAACGCTGGAAAACGAGCTTTGGGCAGAGACAGGTAAAAGCACGTCTTGTCTTTTGGAAGGAAGTGGAAGAAAGAAAATGCATAGCCGTTGGTGACGTGTGAGCAACGAGAGAGTCAAGGAGGAAGAGCGAGAGAGAGAGAGGGAACAGTGAAGGGGAGAGGAGAAGAATAGGCAAAGGTTGGGAGAGAAAAACAGAAAGGAAGAACGAGAGCGAGAGATAGAAAGAATAGAGATAGAATAAGAGTGTGCATCGTAATTATTAAGATAAAACTTACTTGGAAATGGATGCGTTATGTTCAATCCTATAATAATATAAATAATATATAAGTATATACATATATACATGCATATATGTACATACCTACATATATATGTATATATACATGCATATATTGGTACAGGACATTAAAATAAACGTGAACAAAAAGAGAAACGAGAACATAAATATGTATATATACATATATATATATATATATGTAGGTATGTACATATTATATATATTTATATACATACATACATACATACATACATACATACATACATATATACATACATACATACATGCATACATACATACATACATACATATATATATAAATGCACTCACACACATACATATAAATACATATATTAGATGTATATGTGCTTGTGTGCGTGTGTATGCGTGCGTGCACGGGTATTTGTGTATGTGTGTGTATGATAAGTAGATAGTGTTAAGTAGTAATGCATATAAACACGCACAGCATAATTGAACACATAAAAGAATCCATGATGCGAGTCAGATTCGGGGACAAAAGTTTAAAATCCACCGCTACTTTCCTTCATTCTTCCTTCTTTCGTACATGTCTTTCTTGTTTTCATTCATTCACCCATTCATTCATTCATTTATTCCTTCATCCATCCATCCATCCGTCCATCTATTCAACCATTCATTCATTGATTCATTTTTCTTTCTTTCTTCTCATCCTCTTTTTGTCATCCCCACCCCGCTCAACTTAAGTGTTGAACAAATTGTATGCATTAATACGGGTGTTTGTGGGGTATTTGTTGTTGTATGTATGTGTGCGATTAGGTTTACGTATGGATGCGGGATACTCTTCTGACAAATACAGCATACATAGGCTTTAGTTAAACTCCCCAGTAATGATCGATGCCATATTTTCCCTAGTACCAAGCATGTCGAGAAAATGAAATGAAATGAAATAAATAAGCGAACTTTAGGTTTGTGGCATATTTCAGCTTCTAACAGTAACTTCACTGCAGTTATCCGATTTCCAGGCGCAGCGTTTCTAGCTCTTTTGCTTTCCTCAATGGGAAATACGGAAGGGAGGTTACCCTGCGCAAATTTAGAGCGGTAGCTTTAACTAAAGAACAGTCAACAACATTGACTGAGTTGTGCTATTGGGCTGACCAGTCAGGAGAAATTCAACAGTATCAGTGACAAGCAATGTTTAGGCATAAGCGAAATATGTTTGTGACATAAATAACACTACAATCTTTACTACAAGTAATTTACGCCCTTTTATCTCATGCAAATACCTCACTGTTACCCTGTACACTTCACATTTGTATTGTTGCTAACACTTTTTGAATCCTGGTGGCCAATTTAAAAGAAAAATGGTTGAATAGTTAGAGCACCGGAAGAAATGCCTTGTGGTGCTTCGTTCTGAGCTCAAATCCCACCGAAGGCGACTTTGCCTTTGCGTTAGTTTGAGGCTCTCCTGTACCAGGAGAACTGCACCATCTATGCATTCACTATTTCGGGATCGATAAAATAAAATACCAGTCGAGGACTAGGGTCGATGATATCGAGTAATCACTTCGCCTCAAAACTGCTGGCCTTGTGCTTTAAATTACTCGTTGTTGTTATTGTTTGACGCTCTCCTGTATCAGGAGGATTGTATCATCTATGCGTTCACATATTTTACAGACTATTCTTTTATCTGTTTCGGTAATTTGACTGCCTCCATGCTGGAGCACTGTTTTGAAGGGTTTTTTTTAGTCGAACAAATCGACTTCAGAACTTATATTTTTTAAGCCTAGTACTTATTCGGTCTCTATTGCCAGACCGCTAAGTTATGGGGACGTAAACAAACCAGCACCGGCTGTCAAGCGGTGAGGGAGGTACAGCCACAAAGACAAGAGCACACACATAGAAACATATACACATTTATATACGACAGGCTTCTTTCAGTTTCCATCTGCCAAATCCACTCACAAAGTTTTGGTTGGCTCGAGGCTACAGTAGAAGACACTTGCCCAAGGTGCCAGGCAGTGGGGTTGAATCCGGAGCCATATGAAATATGAGTAAAATGATAAGCAAGTGGAAAGCAGCAGGACCTGATAGTGTACAGGGATTTTGGATAAAAAAATTCAGTAGTTGCCATAAATTGATTGCAGAGCAATTTAATGCATTGATCAATGAAAGAGAAAAAATCCCGGGTTAGTTGACACAAGGACGAACGGTGTTGTGTCTGAAGGCTACATCAAAGGGAAATGCCGCTGACAATTACAGGTCACTTTCTCAGAAATTGCTGAAGAACTGTACGAATTTCCTGATGAGAACGATATATTACCTATGGAACAAAAAGGCTGTAGAAGGAAATAAAGAGGTACCAAAAATCAATTATTGATAGACAAAATGGTACTGCAAGATTGTAAACGAAAGAGAACAAATCTGGGAATGGCTTGGATTGACTATCGCAAAGCTTATGGTGTGATTCCACATTCGTAGATAATCGAGTGCTGTGATCTGTTTGGAATTGCGATGAATGTAACGTGTTTTCTGAACAGAAGTATGGTGGGGTGGAAAACTGAACTGACATCTTACGGAAAAGGCTTGGGCACCCCGGGTATCAGAAGAATAATTTTCCAGTGATAGCTTATATTCGTTGCTTTTTGTTCCCTGCATGATACACCTGAGCTTGATACTTAGGAAAATGAACCGGGGGTACCAACTAAAGGGAAAATCCCAAACAATCAACCTCCTCCTCTTCATGAATGATTTGAAACTGTATGGCAAGGATGAGACACAAGTGAGTTCCTTGGTGAGTACGGTCCACTGTTTTATTGCTGATATTAGAATGGAATTTGGACTCAAGAAGTGCAGAAAAATCTACCTAAAAGGAGGTAAGGCACAGTCCACAGCAGGGATAGAATTAGCGAATAGAGACTTGATTAAACAAATTGAAACGGTAGGCTACAAATGCCTTGGTGTACTAGAGTTCAACAAGATAATGGAGAAGGAAATGAAAGAGCAACTGAGGAAGTAAAATTTCCGAAGACTAAAAATTGCGCTAAAAATTGACCGGATGGAATAAAATCCAAGCATTATTACATGGGCGATAGCATCATTTCGATATGGGGCGGGAATGATAAAATGGTAAAAGAGAGAAATGAAGAAAATGAATACCAAGAAGTATCAACACACAACTACCAGCTTGACTAAAAAAGATTGGTAGAAGTGAGAAAGTAGAACACCTACAAAAATCAGCATTGCTTGGAACTGCAAGAATTCTTTGCAGGGTTCTAGAAGCATGACCAGAAAACAAGTGTCACCTTAGTCTACTGGCTGTAGGTAGCTGACACTTTCCATCATACCCATCAAAAGAAACTGAGTTTTCATATAACAACAGCAACAATAATAATAATAATAATAATAATAATAATAATAGTAGTAGTATAGTAGTAGTAGTAGTAGTAGTAGTAGTAGTAGTAGTAGTAGTAGTAGTAGTAATAATAATAGTAATAATGGAGCATCATAGCCATGTGTTGAGAGGGATTCTTTGGGGTTTGAATAATTCACCTCTGGAAACATGGGTGGTTCTTTCAACGTCCTTAAACAACCCTTATTCAGGGACCTTTTGAGCAGGATGGGCTACTCAACCTGAAGAAATTTCTAACTGGGCCCCACCTGCAAGGTCATGTGCTGTTTATCTTGATATGAGATCACCATGTCGCGCACATATGGTTGTGATGCATGTGCCTGGTGTACCCTTATCAGACGGGTAGTCATGATGGGTATATTGGGCTTCGTATATTTTACCCCAGTGTCACTTTGATGGCATGAACTGCTCTCTCACTCAATAATAATAATAACTGATTGGAAGTGTTATCGTGTACGTTGTTTTGTCTTGGTATAAAAGATGGGCTACAGTAAATATTCTGCTCAATACCACAGACTTGTCAGTTGTTTGACCTTAGTGGTTGACAATATGTGCATCTCTGATCTCGAGCAGAAGTAGTTGAGGAACATCATAGCGTGTGTTGAGAGGAATTCTTTGGGGTTTGGATAATTAACTTTTGGAAACATGGGTGTTTTGTTCAACATCCTCTGAGCGGGGCGGGATACTCCCCCTGAAGAAAATTCTGACTGGGCCCCACCTGCAAAGTCATGCGCTGTTTATCTTGATATGAGATCACCATGTCGTGCACATATGGTTGTGATGCATGTGTCTGGTGTACTCTTATCAGACGGGTAGTCATGATGAGTATACTGGGCTTCATATATTTTACCCCAGTGTCACTTTGATGGCATGCGCTGGTTTCACTCAATAATAATAGTAATAGGCATCAAGAGGAATATAAAAGGAAATTGGAATAGAGTGCCCAGTAGAACTATTGCAAAAGGTTTGCCTTCTTGGAATGGCCAGAATAATCAGGAAAGTATCAGATAGCTGATACCGTAGGCATAGTACCGTAGGCTTCAGGTAGCAAGCCCGTTAGCGAACTTTTTCCCACGAGAGTTCCGGACCCCATTTATAAGCTCATTTGTATACAGCCAATCAGAGCTCAACTATCAAGCTAATTTATGAGCGCATAACAAGTGATGGGCGATAACATAAGGTCACTTGGGCAAGAAATGCCCATGTTTCTTTTGTCTTTTAATAACGCTTGTTGTTCTTGTTCTTGTTTCAACCATGGATGCCTCTGCATAGTTATTTGAATTGTTGTTTACTTTGTAAAACAGTAAGGGGAGAGGGTTGCTAGCACTTCACTCTCCACCCACATTTTTCCCATCCACATCCTTACCACATGGGGGTCCTAACAAAATCCGATAATAGGTATAGATGCAAATCTATCTAATTATTTGTCTCCTTCTAAACTCAGGCATAACCTTATCAACAAAGTCAAGGTGAGCTCTGATTGTCTGTATGCGAATGAGTTCATTACTGGGGTCCAGAACTCTCGTGGGAAAAAACAATTTCGCAACCCGCTATGCATGCAAGACTCTTGGAGTTCCAATAAAACCTGTGATAAAAAGAAATAATAGTGATGATGTTGATGATTTCATTTATTTGCCACCTGGGCGAAGGATAAGGGGGCCACTACAAAAACACACAAATTATTGAAGTTTACATATAATGAAATGATAAAATATATAAATAAAAAAACAAAAATAAAGAAGTAAGTATACATAGCACACACTGAAAAGGAAGGGAAATATACATAGCGTATAAAGGTAAAAAAATGGTTTCACATTTTGGTACAAGACCAGGAACTTTTCAGGGAAGTGGAAAGTCGATGAGACCACTCTCCCTCACGCCCACTTCTTGTACGCTTGTTCAAACGCGGGTCAGCTTCAGTGTTATTAGCTTTGCTTTTTCCCTCTTCTTGTACTTATTTTACCGACCCCGAAAAGAAGAAAGGCTAAGTCTACCTCGATGGAATTTGAACTCAGAATGGCCAAATCCCGCCCAGGTCTACTTCACTTTTCATTTCTCTGAGGTCAATAAAATAAAATAAAGTACCAAGTTCTAGGGTCGTTGTATCCAATAACTTTCTCCCCTAAAACAAACAAATAAAAAAAAATGCTGACCTTGTGCTTAAGTTAGAATCTATTATTATTGTGACATTCTACTTAGAGCACTCCTCTTACAAAACCTAAGTCGCAGTTTTAATCCCTTTTTATAAGAAGAACAGCAACAACAACTTGTTTACCTGAACGAGTGTTTATTTACCTGTGACACTGTGAACTTCGTGTTTGTGTGTGAGTGCGCGTGAACGCACGCATGCGTGTTTGTGTGTGTGTATGTATATATGAGAGCCGATTCCTGTTTGAACGTATGTATATTAATTATTCGTCCGTTTATGTGTGTGCGTGTGTGTGTGTGCGTACGCATGTTTATAATTTATTTATTTATACCTGTAATGGCAGTTAGCGTCAGCACAGTTTGCTCTGCGATGCATTGAGACCACTCTCCCTCACGCCTACTTCTTGTACGCTTGTTCAAACGCGGGTCAGCTTCAGTATTATTAGCTTTGCTTTTTCCCTCTTCTTTTTTTTTTTCTCTTTATTAATAAACAAAATACACACAACGCTACAAACAAAAAGAATACAAAAACAAATACAGGAAAAATAAAACAAATATGTAAACAAAAATAACAATAACACACATCTAAAAGCCTCTCAGACCCCATTCATCAAACTTGCTGACATCGGAAAACATCACTGCTATATAAAAGGTGTGTCGATTGTTTGGGAAGGAATATGTGATGGTGGTGGTGGCGGTGGCGGTGGTGGATAGTGTGTAGGCGATTCGGTCAAACTACTTGGGTGAGGTGCATTCCGTGGTCGGGTAGCTAGGTAGCTGGGTGGCTGGGTGAGTGACTAGATGGTTGAATATTGAGGTGGAGAGAAATGAAAGAAGGGTGGTTGGTTTCCGTCGGGTATTTTTCAAAAGACTTGAAGAGTAGGGACTATACATACATACATAAATACATAAATACATACATACATTAAAAAATACATACGTAAATGTATGTATGTATGTATGTATGTATTTTATTGTCATGTAGAGAAGAAAAAGCGTGACAAATGTGTCAACTGATGGGTTGGTACAGCTTGGGTGGTAGGTGAAAAAGAAAGAAAATAATGATGATTATAATGATGATGATGATGATGATGGTGGTGGTGGTCATCGTCGTCGTGGTGGTGGTGGTGGTGGCGGCGGTGGTGGTGTTGGTGTTGGTAGTGGTGATGGTGGTGGTGATGTTGCTCGCGAAAATATCGGGGACGGTAGTGGATGAACAATGAAAACAATAGGCGCTTTAAAACGAGGTACACTATATGTACACTTGACCAGTAAAGTAAGTAGGGGACATTTCTATAAATGATGGGTTTTAAACTAAGAAGCCCAATAATTAAAATGAACGTAATTCTCAGAAATACCTTGTGGTGCTTGTGAGTTTTTGCATGTCATATATATATGCATATGTATGAATGCACCCACACGCTATATGATCTAAGCGTCTTAAAATGTTTTCAGTGGTGTAGAATTTACAATGTAATTATTCTTTTTCATTCCAGATGCCATTATATTAAGCATTTGCGAAGAGTAACCATGCCACGCACAAAAAAATTCAGCAGAACTGTCAGATTTTCAAAGAGGTCGTATTGTTGGGCAATCTGAGCCAGCGAAAAATTGCTGAAAATCTTCAAATTCCTCTTGTTACTGTTAATAGAATTATAGCGCAATTCAAAAGCCAAGGAAAAGAATCAACAGATTCTCGTCCCGGCCCATCTGGACCTTCGGAAAGGAAGCTTCGCTCTTTGAAGAGAATTGTGGAAAACGAACCCCGTTCGAAGGCATCTCACATTGCAAAACAGGTGATGTAGACAACAAACAGATGTATTAGTTTAACGCTCGGGAAAAGAAAAAGTCTTTAACGTTTCGAATCTATGCTCCTCCACAGAAAGGAACGCAGAAAGAAACAAGGAGAGAAAATAAGTATGTATATATATATATATATATATATATATATATGTGTGGTGTGTGTGGTGTGTGTGTGTTTGTGTGCGTGTGTGTTCCTACCACCAGCGTCACTTGACAACTGATATTGTTATATATATATATATATATATATATATATATATATATATATATGTGTGTGTGTGTGTGTGTGTGTGTGTGTGTGTGCGTGTGTGTTCCTACCCCAGCGTCACTTGACAACTGATATTGTTGTGTTTACGTCTCCGAAACTTAGCCGTTTGGCAAAATATTCCGATAAAATAAGTATTAGGCTTACAAAGGCTTTGTGTAGCCTTTGTGGTGTTAACAACTAGCTAACATAGATGTATTAAAATACAGTGTCTTTGACAATAATAAGAAAATGTTAAGAGAGGCATAGTGATTAAACAGTTTACATAAAAGTATTCAAAATAGGCAGTAAAATAATTAATAATTGTTTAATAAGTTCATCAGAAATCATTATTGTTTATAAGTACATATACAGAAAGAATTTGTAGACAGTATTTTATACAAGGCTGGGGATGAAGAAAAGAAGGTTGATCATTGGTCATACCTCTAAAATCCTTATAAATAGTTATGAGTTCCGATGAAACAATACACGCTTTCTCCTCTCAAATACTGTCTACAAATTCTTTCTGTAAATATGGTGATAAACATTTATAATTTCTGATGAACTTATAAACTTATTTTATTGCCTATTTTGAACACTTTTATGTAAGCTGTTTAAACACAAAGCCTCTCTTAACATTTTCTTATCATTGCCAAAGACTCATCATTGTATTTTGATATATATATGTTAACTAATCTTTAATGCCACAAAAGCTACACAAAGCCTTGCACTTTACCTTTGAAAATCTTTTTTTAAAAAAGGGAACCCAGTCAAGTCAATAAACAGCTTTGAAAGACCTCTGTATTTTCAAATCCTCTTCCCTATATGTGTGTGCCGAAAAGTTCCTTGCTTTAAGTGTGTCGTGAAAGGCCTGGTTGAAGGCCCAAACTTTCGTGTTATTTTACAGTATTTATCGAAACTGGAGGACTACTTTAATAAGTATGTGAATTTGAAGGGAATATGTTGAATGAAATCATCATTAACTCATCCTTCTCAAAGCTAGGGACTTCTCAGCAAGCCCTAGTATATATATGTGTGTATATGCGCGCGCGCGCGCGTGTGTGTTTGTTCGCAACCACCGCTTGACAATCGGTGTTGATTTGTTTACTTTCCCATATCTTAGCGGTTCGGCAAACGAGAATGATACCATAAGTACGAGGTTTTAAAAATAATTATTAGGCTCGATCCATTCGACTAAAATCTTTCAGAGGTGTGCTCCAGCATGGCCGCAGTCTTATGTATGTATGTACAAAGGTTGGACAAAATAATGGAAACACCTTAAAATTTCAAACAAATTTGTTTTTATATGAGTAGGACCGCCTTTGGCAATAATTACAGCTTGAATTCTACGAGGTATGGACTCGTTTGAATTGATTCCAAAGGAATTTTTGTCCATTCTTCAGCTAAAACAGTCTCCAGTTTTTGTAGTCATGATGGTGGAGGATATCCTTGTTTTTCTAAAATGCACCATAAATGTTCAATAATATTGAGATCTGGGGACTGTGGTGGCCAGATACGATGTTCAACTTCACTAGAATGTTCCTCATGCTATTCAGTAACAAATTTAGCTGTGTGAATTGGTACATTATCATCCTGAAAGATTGTGTTTCCTCCTGGAAACAGTTCCGCAACCATAGGATGAATTTGATCACATAAAATGCTTAAATAGTCTTGACTATTAATTCTGCCATGTAGGGAAACCATTGGGCCGGCGGATTTCCAAGATATAGCCCCCACCCCTCGATCATCACAAATCCTCCTCTATGTTTAACAGTTGGAAGAAGACAGTCTGGGTCACATGCTTCTTTTGACTGCCTCCACACGTATACTTGGTCGGTGGTCGGAAATAAGATAAAGGATGACTCATCCGAGAAAATAACATTCTTTCACTTCTCTAGGGACCAATTCTGTAGGTTTTTACTCCACTCTAAACGCTTTTTTTTAAAGTAGTGGCTTTCTGATTGCAGCCCTCCCGTGAAATCCGGCTTTGTGTAGCTCCTGGTGAACAGTTTTGTGGAAACTGGGTTCTCGAGGTGGTCTGCAGTAATTTTGGAAGTTGTACTTTTATGATCCTTTCTAACAATTCACTTAAAAATCAAACTGTCTCTATCTTCCGGAGTTTCGACGAGGAGGTTTTTCCCTCTTTCTCAAAGGCTGTCATTACTTTCGAGACAGTACTTGATACACCAAACATTTCGGCTGTTTTCGTTACGCTAGCGCCTGCCATACAAACACCAAGAATTTGAGCTCTTTGTCATTTTAATGAATTTTAATTACCTTTTTCTGATGAAATCTGAAAAGAAACAGCAATTTTAGCTATACATATTAAATAACACTAATAATAAATAAAAAAACAACATAAAAATAAACAAGCTTTTGACGGTTTTATAGATATTTCAAAATTATGATGCTATGATGCTAGTTGTTTCCATTATTTTGTCCAACCCCTGTAAGTGTTGTATGTATGTATGTATGTATGTATGTATGATGTATGTATGTATGTATGTATGTAGTATGTATGTATGCATGCATGTATTTATGTATGTATGTATTATGTATGTATGTATGTACGTATGTATGTATGTATGTATGTATGCATGCATGTATGTATGTATGTATGAATGTATGTATGTATATATGTATGTATGTATGTAAGTATGTATGTATACACACACGCACCTGCATACACATATGTGTATGCTTGTGTGTGTGCGAGTGTATGCAGGCATGTATCCGCTATACATAAATGCATAATTTTTTTATATTATTCTCGCATTCTTTTCGGCCACATTCCCTCTTTTTATATTTCCTAGTTATTATTCAATAACTTATCTTTTCCTTTTCAGATTATTACTCATTCATCAAAAATCAGCTAAGTCGAAAAGGGATTTTATTTACAAAGTCAAGTTTAACTACAGAAGAACACCTGTCACTAGGAAGGGACCAGATAATTTCACATGAATTTCCGGTCATAAAATTGCTGTGTTAATAGCCGATGGTGCGGGATAGAGAAAGCCTTCTTTTTTTTTTTTTTTTTTTGAAGATGAAAAGTAAAGCAATATCTACATCTGAATCGAATTATTTAAGGAATTATGGCCGAAATACAATTAAAAGTAAAAGTGTTTGTGTATCTGTAGAGAGATGTCAAAACATTCTTTTCTACTCGAGGCACGAGGCCCGAAATTTTTGGAGAGGGGGCTAGTCGATTAGAACGACCCCAGTACACAACCAGTACTTAATTTATCGACCCCGAAAGGATGAAAGGCAAAGTTGACCTCGGCGGAATTTGAACTCAGAACGCAAAAACAGAGGAAATACCTATTTCTTTATTATCCACAAGGGGTTAAACATAGAGGGGACAAACAAGGACAGACATAGGTATTAAGTCGATTACATCGACCCCATGCGTAACTGGTACTTAATTTATCGACCCCGAAAGGATGAAAGGTAAAGTCGACCTCGGCGGAATTTGAACTCACAACGTAACGGCAGACGAAATACCGCTAAGCATTTTGCCCGGCGTGCTAACGTTTCTGCTAGCTCGCCGCCAATGTAAAGTGAGCATAATCTTTTCTACTCTAGGCATAAGGCCCGAAATTTTGAGGAGGGGGACAGTTGATTAGAACGACCCAGTACACAACTGGTACTTTATTTATCAACCGCGAAAGGATGAAAGGCAAAGTCAACCTGGGCAGAGTTTGAATTCAGAACGTAAAGACAGACAAAATACCTATTTCTTTACTACCCACAAGGGGCTAAACACAGAGAGGACAGACAAGGACAGACAAATAGATCAAGTCGATTATATCGACCCCAGGGCGTAACTGGAACTTATTTAATCGACCCCGAAAGGATGAAAGGCAAAGTCGACCTCGGCGGAATTTGAATTCAGAACGTAGCAGCAGACGAAATAGCGCTTAGCATTTCGCCCTGCGTGCTAACGTTTCTTATTTCTTTATTGCCCACAAGGGGCTAAACATAGAGGGGACAAACAAGGACAGACAAAGGGATTAAGTCGCTTACATCGACCCCAGTGCGCAACTGGTACTTAATTTATCGACCCCGAAAGGATGAAAGGCAAAGTCGACTTCGGCGGAATTTGAACTCAGAACGTAGCGGCAGACGAAATACCGCTTAGCATTTCGCCCGGCGTGCTAACGTTTCTTATTTCTTTATTTCTTTATAGGGATTAAGTCGCTTACATCGACCATCGACCCCGAAAGGATGAAAAGCAAAGTCGACCTCGGCGGAATTTGAACTCAGAACGTAATGACAGACGAAATACCTATTTCTTTACTACTCAGAAGGGGCTAAATACAGAGAGGACAAACAAGGACAGACAAACGGATTAAGTCGATTATATCGACCCCAGTGCTGCGTAACTGGTACTTAATTTATCGACCCCGAAAGGATGAAAGTCAAAGTCGACCTCGGCGGAATTTGAACTCAGAACGTAACGGCAGACGGCAGACGAAAGCATTCGCCAGCAGCTAACGTTTCTGCCAGCTCGCCACCTTGAGATGTCAAAATATTGATATAAAATATTCGGGTGGCTGTGTGGGAAGAAGTTTGCTTACCAACCATGAAGTTCCGGGTTAAGACACACTGTATGGTGCCTTTTGTAAGTCTCTTCTAGGATAGCCCCGAGCCAATGAAAATCTTGCGAGCGGATTTAATAAGCGGAAACTGCAAGAAGCCTGAGATGTATGTGAACCGTTAATCACTATACATTTTTTTTTATCTCTCTCTCCTTTTTTGGGTGTTTCCTCTCCATTTTCTTTTTTTTTTTTGGCTCTGAATCCTTTCTGACGAAGACCGTGGGATCGAAACTTCAAAGACTTTTCCATTCTTCTTGAGCGTTAAACTAATACACCTGCTTGTTATGCCCTCACCTGTCTTCGTCTTTTGTTTTCTGTAAATTTGAACTATACATATGTGTGGTGTGTGTGTGTGTGCGTGCGTGTGTGTGTGTGTGTGTGTGGGTGAGTGGGTACTCTTTTACATGCTTCAGTCATTTGACTACTCCCATGCTACAGCACCGCCTCTAGTCGAACAAATCGATCCTAGGACTTATTCTTTGTATGCCTAGTACTTATTTTATCGGTCTCTTTTTCCGAACAACTAAGTTTCGGGGACATAAACACACCAACATCGGTTGTCAAGCGATAGTGGTGGGTCAAACACAAAACACATACACACACATAAAGATATAAACACACACACATACATCGTTCGTCGTTTAACGTCCGTTCTCCATGCTAGCATGGGTTGGACGGTTCGACCGGAGATCTGGGAAGCCAGAAGGCTGCAGCAGGCTCCAGTCTTATCTGGCAATGATTCTACAGCTGGATGCCCTTCCTAACGCCAACCACTCCGTGAGTGTAGTGGGTGCTTTTTACGTGCCACCTGCACAGGTGCCAGGCGAGGCTGGCAACGGCCACGGTCGGATTGGTGTATTTTATATGCCACCGGCACAGAAGCCAGTCGAGGCGGCGCTGGCAACGGCCAGTATATATATATATATATATATATATATATATATATATATATATATATATATATATATAATATATATATATATATATATATATATACACGACGGTCTTCTTTCAGTTTCTGTCCACCAAATCCACTCACAAGGCTATAGTAGAAGACACTTGCTCAAGGTGCCACGCAGTGGGACTGAACCCGGAATCATGTGGTTGGGAAAACACTATTTCTATTTCACCTTTTTATTATTTGTTAATTGGCTAGCTACTAAACCAATTAACTAATCGATTGTTTGGTTAATCATTTGGTTAATCAATCAATCCGTTTGTCAGAGTCTTTTCGTCGCCATTAAAGACCTCTTCAATGATATGCTCCATCTACTCTAGGTCAATTGCAGATCTAAAGGTCCGAGGCTTATCTAGATTCTTGAATCGGACGGTGCGTTGCATTCATGAGCAAAGCTTTTCATTGCTGGTTGCCCCAGTCTATTCATGAGTAAAACGTTTCATTGCTTGTTGCTCCAGGTCTATTAAATTGTGTAAGAATTCCAGCAATAGCAAGGAGGTTAACACTGCAACGAGCTGGCCTCTTGTTCAAGGGTGTGTAGGTGGAGTGGGCGTAATCTCAGACACTTATCTGCTATAAACCTGGTTTACGTTCCTTAGGAATTCTCGCGCTCATGACAGAGCTAACCTACCACTAGTGTAAAGCTGTATTTATTGATCCTTTCCTTTTCTTTAGATAACATCAATGGTGTTGAGTGGGAGAGGATTACTGCATAAGTAACTGCTGCTTATTCATAAAAGGATAAGAATAACTCACCAAGGCCGATGCTATGGAATGTAACATTCGACGTGCTGATACACTGAAGTCTTTATATCTATCTATCTATCTATCTATCTATCTATCTATCTATCTATCTATCTATCTATCTATCTATCTATCTATCTATCTATCTATCTATCTATCTATCTATCTATCTATCTATCTATCTATCTATCTATCTATCTATCTATCTATCTGTCTGTCTGTCTGTCTGTCTGTCTGTCTGTCTGTCTGTCTAAATATCTATCAATTCAGCTTTTTGCCGAATGACCTGTGCAAATAATATTTATAGTGATCGAAAGCTCGTGTCGTACACTAGCTCACTCACTCTCTCAAATCGATGTTGTCTGAACAGGTACACTGTCTACCATGTGTTAGGTGTTGAAGTGATCGCAAAGCAGCGTGATATGAAGTGTTTTGCACAAGAACACAACGCATCACCCGATCTAGAAATCGAAATCACGATCGCTAAATCGTGAGTGCAACACCCTAACCATCGTGCCATGCACCCTTACACACACTCACACAATTTTATTTTTTATTGATAGATAGGACGTGTATCTACTGGGATGTTTATGCTTTCCTCAAGGAAAATTTTGGTCACGATCTTCCATCTATTATTGAATGAGGGCTCTTTCGCCTTGTATAAAGATATCCGTTCCTCTGCTCGGAATATACCTTGAATTCTCAAAGCACACGACGTAACGAGGTTAATGTAAAAGTGACAAAATCCACCATGGGTGATTAGGTTTAACATTCGCCAATCGCCCTGATTGCAAGCATTCGAACTATGTTTCCGCTCTAATGCTAATTCAATATTTCAATGATTTGCTTCCTATTGCAGTACTTCTCATGTCGTAAGTTTATCCCCCACCCCCCACCCTTCGCTCGAGACCTCACAAAATATCCTTGACGCTACTTTTTCTTCTCTGTAAGCCAAAGAAAACAGACATACATATAACCAGACAGAAATGCACATAAAGACACACACACACATACACATACTCACTCTCTCCGCCTCTCTCTCTATCGCTTTCTTTCTTCATTCTTTTGGTCTTTATAAAGAAAGCAAAACCCACCTGATAAGTTATTCTGTAAGTATAAGTAAGTAAATGGCATGACTATTAAAAAATGCAACATATGAGCAAAACGGTTTATTACTGAAGTTTGCTAAATGCGATAGTTCTTCAGTGTATTCTTTGTCTGTCTGTCTGTTTGTCTGTCTGTCTGTCTCGCTCTCCCTCACTCCCTCACTCACTCACTCACTCTCTCTCTCTCTCTCTCTCTCTCTCTCTCTCTCTCTCAATGGTACAGCATAGGTACACTATGTTTGAAAAAAAACCTCATGTAGGTCTCCTCTAATAGGGTTAATTCGGAGCTTGACAATAATCAATTAACCAGTCAATGTACTAATGTTGCCCCACCCTTCAACCAATGCCGTAACCAACTCCCTCACTACAACCAATATGTGTATGTGTATATATACTTACATGCGTATACATACATATGCATATTCATACACCAAAATATACATACATGTATACATACATATAGAAAGTTGAACATATTCCTGTTAAAAGCCCTATAAAAGTTAGACCAAACATAACGAATGATCTAGGACAGAGAAAAGCTTGTGTATACAGTAACATAAATTATATCACTTGCTTAGCAGTCGTTAACATAACGATATAGACATAAGAAAAAGAAAACATCTGTAACAAATTAATGAAAGATACAAAGTTACTGTCTCAGAACTATTTTTAAGAAAAGAAGTTAGGCTGAACAAAACCGTAAAGAACATGGCTTATCAGGAAATTGTAATTACAAGCTATGAATTGAACCTTAAAAATATTGGCTTCAAATTTTGGTACAAGGTTATCAATTTCAGGGTATGGGGTAAGTCGATTACATCGATCCCAGTGCTCGACTGGTACTTATTTTATCGACCTCGAAAGCGATGAAAAGTAAAGTCGATCTCGACGGAATTTGAACTAAGAACGTAAAGACAGACGAAATGCCGCTAAGCATTTTTCCTGCTGTGCTAATGATTCTGCCAACTCGCGAAAACATTCTTGAAGTTTACCCTGCAGCGTGTTTATATAGAAATCTATGTATATACATACATAGATACTTTCTTATATGCATACATACATACGCGCGCACACACACATACATGCACACACACATGCATTCATACACACATCCATCTATCAATTCATTCAATCATCCATCGAGCCATACATACATACATACATACATTCATTCATTCATATATACATACATACATACATACACACATGCATACATCATACATACATACATACATACATACATTCATTCATACATACATACATACATACATACATACATACATACATACATACATACATACATACATACATGCATGCATACATACTATGGACAACTGTTTCGAAGCTTTTAGTTTCTATACTCAGATTATAATCCATATTTATACCAACAGTAATTGGTACACATGGTTTTATGACAACTGGAAAAGCGAGGATATTCAGGAAAAGAAATAAGCCAACTAATTCGCAAACTACAAATACAATTTGTAAGCAGAACAGTAAAAATATACAAGACTTTTCTTAGGTTCAAAATGTGACATTCCAGCAACGGAGCTTTGTATCTTTAACTGAGACCTGCCCCTTCTTCAAAGGAAGATTTCAAATAATTATAAATCGAACAGAAGTATACATACAAAAGGATGTTCACATTCATAAATCAAGTCATACAGTTCTCGCATGCAATGTCATGCTTGGGCATTCATGACTACCTCGTGATATTTAAATTTCAATGGGAGTGCCTAGTTTCAAAGATAGGAGTTGGCTCATCTACTATTAGTGATATATATTAAATATTTAACCAAAATAATACATATATAGTGCATAATTTTGACATTATACGAATTTAGGAATATTCGAGAGAGCGTGAAATAGTTCATTTTTGGAACGGTGAATCTCAAAGCAGGCAAAACTATAAACAATAATTTGTAGATGTTAGGTAAAAAAAAACCTTTGGATAGAAACATTGACTTTATCTATCCAATGTTTGTTTGTTTTTTTTTTCCCACGATATTTACTCGCTATTGTTTATAGCTTCATTTGCTTCGAGGTTCGTTGTTCTAAAAAAAAAAAAATCATGAATTTTCTCTTATTCAGAACCTAGAGTTTCGGTTTTCAGTAAACGGCCATTTGGTAAGTCCACAGGAGCCAAGAAATAAATAAAATTGAAATATAACATATAATAAAAGTTTTCTGTAAAAATTGTAAAAAAAGAGAAATATGAAATTAAACATTAAAAAAATTAAACCTCGTATTGTGATTGAAGAAAATTATTGAAAACGTTCTTCGTCGCGTTCGTGTCTAGAGAAGGAAAGCTGTCATAAAATGAAAACGTTTCGTCTTGTCCGCGCCTTCATGACAGGAAGCTGTTCTGGCTTTAGAAATAAATTAATGGACATGAAGGAACTACAATCCAGTGTTTGAGTTTGTTTATTTGTGTGCGTGTGCGTGTGTCTGTGTTTGCGTGAATGTGTGTGTGTATATATATATATATATATATGTATGTATATATTCTTTTCTTTCTTTTATTCTTTTACTTGTTTCAGTCATTTGACTGCGGCCATTCTGGAGCACCGCCTTTAATCGAGCAAATCGACCCGGGACTTATTCTTTTGTAAGCCCAGTACTTATTCTATCGGTCTCTTTTGCCGAACCGCTAAGTGACGGGGACGTAAACACACCAGCATCGGTTGTCAAGCAATGCTCGGGGGACAAACACAGACACACAAACATACACACGCATATATATATATATATACATATATACGACGACGGGCTTCTTTCAGTTTCCGTCTACCAAATCCACTCACAAGGCTTTGGTCGGCCCGAGGCTATAGTAGAAGACACTTACCCAAGGTGCCACGCAGTGGGACTGAACCCGGAACCATGTGGTTGGTAAACACGCTACTTACCACACTTACCACACTTACCACACACACACACACATATATATATATGTTAATAAAATAGAATATATGCATATATATAAACATATATGTACGTACCTACCTCTACATGTACATATACACGCATATATGTGTACAGGACACCAAAAAGACGTTGAACACATAGAGAGACGAAACACATAGACACAAACCAAGGAACAAGACAAGCAAAAAAAAGGGAGAGATACAGGACAATAAGCACAACGAAAAATCCTCTTCTTCAGTCGCTAAGATTTCATCTACTAAACGTTTCGAAGGATAAAAGCGAGACGTATACTTCGAAGAAAAATTCCTTCCCGCGAAAAGCAAATCAATTAAAATTCATATATATATATATATATATATGTGTGTGTGTGTGTGTGTGTGTGTGTGTGTGTGTGATTCATATAATAATGTATTAAATGCACTATATATATTTGATATAGATGCATGTATTACACACACACACATTAAATATGTATATGGTAGCATAGATATAGGCAATCTGTACACATACATGTACATCTGTATGCGTGTGTGTGTCGTTATATACGTATATGAGAGAGAGAGAAGTGGGGAGAGTATGTACGCACGCGTATGTGTGTGTGTGTGTGTGTGTGTTTGTGTATGTGTGTGTGTATGTGTGTGTGTGTGTGTGTGTGTGTGTGTGTGTGTGTGTGTGTGTGTGTGTGTGTGTAAAAGAGAGTAAGAGAGAAATTAACTGACTTATAAAGTTCATGTATGAAGTTTACTTCACGGCGTAGCATCATTATCTAATTATTGTTTTATACTTCAGCTCGTCCGTTCGGAATGTGGTGATAGCGGTCAGGTTCAATTATCCATAATTAACCACCAAGGTTAACCCTTCGTACACATCTGCCAAACAAGAAAGCCAAACAAGCATGACAGTTATATAGTAAAATAGTAGAATCTGTAGATTAAATGGATTAAACCTTTAACATTTAAACCGGTCATATCAGGCCCATATAATCTACATGTTTTAATTTACTGACCAAATTCAGTTTCTCACACCGATTATACAATGTATTTCTAAATATATGCTGTCACATTAATGAAATCAAGAAGCAGTGAGATAATGCATGTTTAATTCAAACCAATTTGAATAGGTAACTCTTTTAGTCTTTTACTTGTTTCTGTCATTTGACTGCGGCCATGCTGAAGCACCGTCTTTAGTCGAGCAAATCGACCCCAGTACTTATTCTTTGGAAGCCTAGTACTTATTCTATCGGTCTCTTTTGCCGAACCGCTAATTTGCGAGGACGTAAACACACCAGCATCGGTTGTCAAGCGATGTTGGGGGGACAAACACAGACACACAAACGTATACACACACACACACACACACACACACATACACACACACACACACACTCATACACACACACACACATACACACACACACACACACACACACACACACACACACACACACACACATACATATATATATATATATATATATATAATATATATATATATATATATATATATACATATATACGACAGGCTTCTTTCAGTTTCCGTCTACCAAATCCACTCACAAGGCTTTGGTCGGCCCGAGGCTATAGTAGAAGACACTTGCCCAAGGTTCCACGCAGCGGGACTGAACCCGGAACCATGTGGCTAGTAAGCAAGCTACTTACCACACAGCGAGTCCTACGCCTATAAGCATAACATTTTACAGAATAATCTGAATGCTAAAGACTAAACTAAGCTAGATTAAGTTTTATGCCGTGAGGGAGATGAAGAGAAATCGTTTTGGGCTAAACCCTTCATCAGAGAGAAGAAATGCAAATATCAGTTCTATAGTCTTATAGGCTGACGGGACTGACTATGTCTTCCAACACCTTATAAGTGCCAACAACAAAGTAAAAACAAGCGACTGAGATTTGGACTCATACATACGATCTACTCATAGGTATATAGGGTTGTTTTCTTCTATTCTTCTCTTCTTTTGTTCTTTTATTCTTTTACTTGCTTCACAGTCATTGGACTGCAGTCATGCTGGGACATCACCTTGACAGTTTTAGTCGAACAAATTGACCCCAGTACTTATTTTTCTTTAAAGCCAGGCACTTATTTTATTGGTCACTTTTGTCGAAACGCTAAGTTACGGGAACGTAAACACACCAACACCAGCTGTCAAGCCGTGGGTGGTGGACAAACACAAAAACAAAGAGACACATACGCGCGCGCACGCCCCCCCCCCATACGTACATATACATACGACTGGCTTCTTTCAGTATTCGTCTACCATATCCACTCACAAGGCGTTGCTCAGCCCGGAGCTATATTTGTAGACACTTGCCTAAGGTGCCACACAGTGGGACTGAACACTGAATCCTATGGTTGGGAAGTAATCTTCTTACCACACAACCACTCCTTTGTTTTCCTTTCTTTAATATTTTGTTGTTTTTGCTTTTTCACCGCTAGCATTTTATTTGCAAACCCCCCAAAAACTAAAAGCAAAGTCTAGCACGGCCAGATATGAATACAGAATGTAAACAGATGCAACTGAATGCCTCAGTTCCGGCGCTTTTATGATTCTGTCTAGTTTTTTCCTAGGCTTTTTCATGCATGTCTTCGTGTTGTTTGTAATTTAGAACGTTTCTGGACATAAACATCAACGACCACAGTATTACTATAAAAAGTAATGCCTTCGCCTTCTATTTGGTGTATTGATGTAATTTTCCACGCTGAATCACAGGATGTAATTCACTTTTTCTAGAAAATATATTTTTTTAAAAGTTACAGAGGTTTAACATCTGATAATTTTTGCCCAGTCATAAAACAGGATTTGGAAGATATCATTGTGTGCGACCAGAAGCTGAACAGGAGAATCGGGTTAGCAGCTTCGACCTTCGCCAAACTAGCTCAAAAAGTGTGGTTAAGCGGCAAGCTGACGTGATCCACCAAATTCACAGTCTATAAAGTATGTATCCTCAGCGCTTTACTATACGGCGGTGAGAACTGGTGCCTTTACGCCAGACAAGAGCGCCGCCTGAATGCCTTCCATCTGTGCAACCATCGGAGAATTCTCGGGGTCAAGTGGAACGACCGCATTACCAACAACGAGATACTTACCCGTACCCAGCTATTAAATACTCTCATACTACTTCAGCAACGTCGTCTCTGCTGGCTGGGACACGTTCACCGGATGCCTGATGAGAAGTTACCGAAAGATATACTGTACGGGGAGCTAGCCTCCGGCAGACGTGCTCTCGGACGACCACATCTCCGTTTCAAGGTTGTGTGCAAACGTGACATGAAGGCCATGAGTATGAATACCAAAACTAGGGAGAACATGGCAAAAGACCGTTCCTGCTGGAGACAGACGCTGAGTACCACCCCGAGGGAAGGAGAAGATCATATACGTCAGACAACGGAGGACAGGCGGAGACGCAAGAAGACCGAACAAACAATTAACCGACCAATCGACCAACCACATTTGCGACTGTTGCAGCCGCAACTGTCACTTATGCATTGGCTTTGTCAATCACAAGCGATGCTGCAACACCAATCCAATCCAAATCGCAGATCCATAGTCTTTCGAGTCATCACTGTGTGTGTGACAGCACGTGTTGTCAACTGTAAACAAATGAAATAGCTTTTACCTTTTCTTGAATTTTCTGAAGCTTTTTTGCGAATTTGTATTCTACACACAGGAATTCACATGATTATACAAAAACCGCACACACACACAAAAAAAAAAGAAAAATGGTGCATGGTTTAAGGCCTTTTTAGCTATTATTTTTAGCACACCTCATACTGCATATTTCAAGCATTTAATAAGCGACAAAAAGAACACGTGGCACAGCTCCGTAACAACTTAGCTTGTTACAATGGAAACATGCACCTATATGTCTGGCTTTTGATTGGCTAAAATTACCCAAAATTTGCAAACTTTAAAACTCATCAACTCTTTATTGATTTATGGCGAAAAGGAATTTCATGTCAATGATTGATTTACAAAACTATACCAATACGCCAAGTATGAAATCAGTTGCAACAAAAATTGAAGAAATTGAAAAGTGGCTGCCAAAGAGAAAAGATCCGACGCAAGCTCAGTGCAAGCCCAATCACTCTGGCTATTCACGACATTCATTCACCTTTCTCCACTCTAGCCTTGTTTTGGAAAGAAAAAAAAACATGATGGTAACAGAATAGAATGATCTTGTGCACGTTTGTTCATAGGCCTTCTCAATCAGGACAGACCTTGTGATAAACAACAGCAACAACAATAACGATAACACAAATGAATAAATGCAATAATAAATGTATATAAGAGAGTGAGCAAAAGGTTTAGTTTTTGTGCTCATCTCTCTCGTATCCAATGACGTTACTCTTTTACTTGTTTCAGTCATTTGACTGTGGCTATGCGGGAGCACCACCTTTAGTCGAGCAAATCGAATCCAGGACTTATTCTTTGTACGCCTAGTACTTATTCTATCGGTCTCTTTTGCCGAACCGCTAAGTGACGGGGACGTAAACACACCAGCATCGGTTGTCAAGCGATGTTGGGGTGACAAGCACAGACACGCAAACATACACACACACACGCAAACACACACACACACACACACACACACACACACACATATATATACATATATACGACGGGCTTGTTTCAGTTTCCGTCAACCAAATCCACTCACAAGGCTTTGGTCGGCCCGAGGCTATAGTGGAAGACACTTGCCCAAGGTGCCACGCAGTGGGACTGAACCATGTGGTTGGTAAGCAAGCTACTTACCACACAGCCACTCCTACGCCTATATGAAATAAAATAATTACAAGTAGAGATCAAAACCGGTGTGTGTACTCGATTTGTCCAGGATTTTTACTTCTTAAAATTTGGGGATCGTAAAGGATATTTAACGAGTGGGTGGTTAGCTGGATTACGGACGGTGGCTCATTATAATCTATAACGACGATGACGACGATGATGATTATGATTGTGATGAAGACAGCGACGACGACGACGATGAAAACAGCGGCGGCGAGGTCGACAACTACATGGATGAAGGTTGATGATGACATTTATTGGGATGAGGAGGATGATTTAAGGGTCAGATTAGGGCCCAGCATGGCAGCGGCCGACATCCACACCTTTGAGCCATTTCCCACACCCTCATTACTGACACTGCCACCGCTACCAATATACCACTCCTCCTCCACTTACTACTATTACTACTACTACTACTACCGTCATCGCCACCACGACCGTTAGTTTCCCCTTGTTATTAGTATTATTATTACTACTACTACTACCACCACTACCACTACAACTACTACTACAAACACCGTCACTACTACTACCACTACTACAGCAGCCACTGACTTGTAGGAAACATTACCAGATTTGCCGGTTCTTTACTCTGGAGACACTAATAGCCTACACACTTGACCTGCATCCGCAGGGGTTACGCTCCTGTTGACCCTGGTTGTGAGAAGAACATTTCACGAGCGCCAAACTAATTGTCAACGACTTCCTGTGTGTATGAGTGTGCACGTGTGTGAATGTGGGAGTACGTGTGCGTTTATGTTTTTTGTGTACGTGTGTATATTTTTTAGTGTATGTATGTATGATTGTATGTATGTAAGGTAAGTAGGTACATAGGTAGGGAGGTAGGAAGGTAGGAAAGTAGGTAGATATGTATGTACACACACACATACATGAATGAAAATAAAGAGGAATAGAAGTTAGGAAGCTTTTAGATGAGCAGGTTTCATATCTATTTTGTTTGTACAGATTTTGTGTATGTATATATTTGTTTATGTATGTATGTATGTACACATGTTTTATGCGTGTATACGTGTATACATGTAAATACCCACACACTCACACACAGAAACACACACATACACAAACTGTTAGTAAGTAGCTGAGATGAATACTGATTGCAGATTTCGGTTCTTTTTTTTTTATGTTATCTTTGTTACTGTTGTTTTACAGCCCAAGGTCAACCATCTCCGAGAAGACTATTGGCACGTACGCTGTACGTCGAACAACAATGAGCGATCTACAAGTGTTGAGGACCATATTGTACATTTTCGTATACGTTGCTACAACATTGATTCTTTCGGAACCTTTAGTTCCAGAGTCATTCTAGATTTTTCCAAAGCAAGTGTAGTCTCACTCTAAATGAAATATTAAATTTACTTGTGTGGTAAGAAGGTTGTTACCACACAAGAGGCGGCGAACAGGCAGAAACGTTAGCACGCCGGGCGAAATGCTTAGAGGTATTTCGAAAGGCGTAGCCGTATTTCATCTGCCGTTACGTTCTGAGTTCAAATTCCGCCGAGGTCGACTTAGACTTTCATCCTTTCGGGGTCGATAAATTAAGTACCAGTTACGCAGCACTGGGGTCTATGTAATCAACTTAATCCGTTTGACTGTCCTTGTTTGTCCTCTCTGTGTTTAGCCCCTTCTGGGTAGTAAAGAAATAGATATTTCGTTCTGAGTTCAAATTCCGCCGAGGTCGACTTTGCCTTTCATCCTTTGGGGGTCGATAAATTAAATACCAGTTACGCACTGGGGTCGATGTAATCGACTTAATCCCTTTGTCTGTCCTTGTTTGTCCCCTCTATGTTTAGCCCCTTGTGGACGATAAAAAAATAAAAAGCTTGTTTCCCAACCACATGGTTTAAGTTCAGTCCCACTGTGTGACACGTGTTGTGTAATTGTCTTCTACTATTGCCTCGGGCCGACCAAAGCCTTGTGAATGGCTATTGAAGACCAAGGGTTCTCAACCACTTTTTAAAAAAAATCTATGGACCCTTTTGATCTTTTGATTACAATTTTATTCTGGTGGACCACCATAGCCATTCGATGTTTAAAAACTAGTTTAATAGTAACTTCTTTCAAAATTTCTATTTTGTAATTCACCCAAACGTTAGAGAAAGGTACCTAGTTGTTTCTTGAAATACATACCAATACATTTAGTGCCAAAAATTTTCAGGGGCCTTTAAAATGTTATTGTGTATTTCTGATCTACTATTTTGTTGCATGGATCCCCCAAAAATCTCGTATGGATCTCGGTTGAGAATCACTATTGTGGACGAAAACTGAAAGAAGCCCGTTATATATATCTTTGTGTGTGTGTGTGTGTCTTTGTGTCTATGTTTGTCCCTAGTGCTCCTTTATATATATATATATATATATATATATATATATATTATATATATATATATTATATATATATATATATATAGTTTCTAATCTATATCCAAGTCTCCATTGGAGTTTCAACAACATCAGCGAAGTATATTTGTGTGTGTGAGTGCAATATTTGGAATCAGTGTATGTACAGATTTGTGTTTTGCTTTATGTAGGTAATCTCAAGCAATATAGTTGTGTGTCTGGACATGTATGCATATATGTATATATGTATGTATGATTGAATGTATATATGCATATAAGTATGAGTATATATGTGTGTGTGTGATTGTTTCTATGCATATTTTCACATATTTTTTAGACTTGTTCCGAGAAAGATGGAGCTAGTTTCTTATAAAGAAAAAATCTCTTTCGTTACAATTTGGATAATAACAGGTTAACAGTTATATATGGAACTTTAAAGAGTATTGCATATCATTACTACTCTACTTATAGATTATGTCTGTAACGTTCATCTTAGCCATTTCTCTGCCTAAAATGTTACTTAGACAAACGTAGATTTGTATGTATGAATGTCATTGTTCAGTTTTATTTCAAGATTTCTTGCCAATAGAGAAAGAGCCGGTTTCTAACCTGGATCCAACCAAGGCTCCTTCTTTTGAATTTCAACATCAACAACAGGGTATGTATGTATGTATGTATGTATGTATGTATGTATGTATGTATGTATGTATGTATGTATGTTAGTACATATGTATGTATGTATGTATGTATGTATGTATGCATGCATGTATGTATGTATGTATGTATGTATGTATGTATGTATGTAGTATGTATGTATGTATGTATGTATGTATGTATGTATGGATGTATGTATGTATGTATGTATGTATGTATGTATGTATGTATGGATGCATGTATGTATGTATGTATGTATGTATGTATGTATGTATGTGTATGTATGTATGTATGTATGTACATATGTATGTATGTATGTATGTATGTATGTATGTATGTATGTATGCATGCATGTATGTATGTATGTATGTATGTATGTATGTATGTATGTATGCATGCATGTATGCATGTATGTATGTTATGTATGTTACTTTCTCCTAGATAGGCAATACAATATACACACACACGCACAAAGTTTAAAATGCAATATATACAATACATACATACAAACAAACACACACACACACACATACACACACACACACACACATACATACACACTCCACACGCACGTGCACAAACACACGTTGTTGAATGGCCGTTGACAACGCTGCAGTTCCTCCGCCCTTTGACGGGTCTTATTTTTTTTGTTCCGCAGAGTATTCAACAAACACCCACCTCACTAAGCAAGCCTGGTGGGGATGCAAGTTTAGCCAACAACAACCCGACCATGCAACAGGTT
>NC_042999.1:116336279-116341279 GCF_006345805.1 Octopus sinensis
GTGAATGTGTGATTCAGATACTTTTCACTCTCTCACGAACAAAATAAAGGCAAATTAAAAACCGAATACGAATAATGTCTACACAATTGATTATTATGTATAAAGTAATATATATATACAATCGCTATACAATCCTAAGCAAGTTATCTCTCAAATTAATCTTTAAGAAAAGTCAATTCCTAGCTTCAATACAATGTCAATTTTTGAAAGAAAACGGCGCAGGTGACGGAGATATCACAGGGAGTTATTCTATTGAATTTGGTGCGGTGAAAACAGACTTTATAAGTGTTTTTAACTTTGTCTGTGAAAGAGTGAAGAAAAATACTTTATAATGTTTAATTTACATTTAACTATTTAAATTAACTTTTCATTTTTTGAAGTTAATAAACATAAATATCAACCAAAGACTAAATAATATAGAAAATAAGATGAAAATCTACCTTCTAACGCATGGGTCGTGAAATCAAATTCTGTTGATATATCTACGTTGCAAACAATTCTATTTACTTCACTTTATCTGAGTGGAAGGTTGCCCTGGGATAGTTATCAACGATAGACTAGCGTCGTATCTAGAAGCAGGTTTATCTAGCAACCATTTTAAGCCACGGAAACTTGAACCCAGTCGCATAGTAACTCATGAGCTTCCTTCAATTCGTAACTAATAAATTATCAAGTCAGTATCTACGAAGGGGTACTGAAAAGTTCTTGGCTTTAAAGGTATCGCAAAAGGCCTTGTTGAAGGTCCAACCTTCCGAGATCTTTTACAGGGCTTAGAAAAATTTAAGTACCGCTACAATAAGTGTGTGAATCTGAGAGGGTAATATGTTGGACAAAATCATAATTAACTGATCCTCTTGTATTTTCTTTTACCTAAAGCTAGAAAATTTTCTTAATATAATAAAAGTGATATTGCCAAACCAAATGTAATTACTACTTCAAACAGCTAAATCTTGACAGAGACGCTGTTGAATAATAAATGATCCGGCCGTGACAAACGCTGCAGAACACTACCAGACCAAAATACAGATTCAATGTGAAGTCGGCGACAGTTGAAAAAGCGTGAAATTCCTCCGATCCTTTCATCTATATTTTAGGCTTTGCTTTTAGAAAAAAGAAAAACAAAAGAACCCCCACCCCCCAAACATACGGATTCATATTTCAGTAGTAGTAGTCGGTGTTTAGCCACCGATCAGTCCTAATCATGTACACTTTTATTCAATGGTATTCCGGCCATAACCATCCCGCCTTTGTATACACACACACATCACATACACACTTATGCACACACGTTTTTTTGTATGTATGTATGTATGTATGTATGTATGTATGTATGTATGTATGTATGTATGTATGTATGTATTACGTATGTATGTATAGAAAAAAAACATTGATATACAAAATATACATAAAATATATTTCGATCACAGCACCAATAACAGTTAAGTTTCGTGTAATGGCCATACTCGATAACGAGGGGGCAGCCATCATGTATGTGTGTATGTATGTATGTATGTATGCATGTATGTATGTATGTATGTATGTATTATGTATGTATGTATGTATGTTTGTCTTTCTGTATGTATGTGCATGTATGTATAGAAAGATAGATAGACAGATAAGGAATTACAGTATTCAACGTATCTACTTCCATTTGCAGGAGAATATACGATATGATGGAGTTTTGGTTGCTAATTTTAATAGTTTGAGCTACCGTGTACTTACTCTCCCGTTAGCTCGTTGTACTTTTAACAGTAATTTTTTCACAATTATCGAAATTAGCAATAATATATAATAAACATATTTACGACCTGTTTTGCATGCACTTCTCTCCACACTCGCTTTATAAATGTCATTTATAAAGTTATTTGTTAAAGGACTACTTCCTTTTAGTCACTGAAATCACAACGGCCATTCGGTTTACTGCAGCAAGTGTGTATAGCATTATACTACACACTTACCTATAAGTAGCTAAGCTATACATTAAATTATATATCCAGACAAACAATGTGAATGGAAACATTATTAATGCCCGGATATTTACTGACATCAGAATGACGTAGTGATACAAGAAATACAATTACTATGAAAGTGATATGTGGCAGATGTTATATTGATATTGTTTAATTATTACTGTGTCTTAGTCATTCAAGAATGTTGAGTTGGTAAAATTGTTAGAGCATCGAGCAAATTACCTTGTGTTATTTAGTTATGATCTGAGTTCAAAAGGCCATCGAAACGAACTTTAACTTGAACCCACTAAGGGTTGGATAAACTACAGCTCTGGAGTAAAATTCGACTAACTCAGAATTTTGAGCTTTCTTCCTGCCTTTTAGAAATGAACATTATAAAACTTCTTCCGGTTGGTGGATCGGCAAAATCATTAGGGAAGCGGACAAAACATTTTGTTGTATTTAGGTACGTTGTTCTGTTTGATTTTGGTGTTTTGAGTTCAAGTCCCGCTGAGGTCAGCTTTACATTTTATCATTATATACATATGGGGAGAGAGAGAGAGAGAGAGAGAGAGAGAGAGAGAGAGAGAGAGAGAGAGAGAGAGAGAGAGAGAGAGAGAGAGAGAGAGAGAGATCGTTAAAAGTCGATTCTGCAATCACGAACAAAGAAACGCGAGTAAAACACACACAAAACAGAGAAAATTTACATATTTCAAGAAAAAATCATACGTGTGCGTATGTGTGTATACATTTGAATATCTGCATATATATGTATAAATGTATATATCTTTGTGTGTGTATATATATGTATGTATATATATTTCACTTATATATATATATATATATATATATATATATATATATATATATATTATATATATATATGTTTGTGTGTGCTTCACTTATATATATATATATATATATACATACAAAATTTAGAGGAATGACCACTAAAGTGGACACCCTATATGATAAACATAGACGTCAAATCTCCATTACTACGAAGAATGAGTTCTCCAGAAAAATCTCTACAAAAAAAAAACAATGTAAAAATAAGCAAGACAAATGAAAATATACGAAATCAAAAACGATTACCTAAGTATCATTTGTTTCACTTGTTAATATTTACGAATATGAACACGCAAATATCTGCAAGATTATCATAATTTCCAGACGCTCAACAGAGATCAAGCATGTATAAAGTTTTACAAATTATATTCGGATGTATCTTTCAAACGCCTTCACTTTGGCGCGCTGAGGTCGGAAATTACTCTGCAGTTAATAAATTACAGCAGCCAATTTACCGGTTAGAGAACATTTTTTTTATTTAAAATCAAATAATAAGGGTAGAAATTGATATTAATCAATTAAAACCAGTGGATTATCATATTTGAAAAAATCCGAAGATTAAAAATTTTGTTACATACAAAATTTAGAGGAATGACCTCCCTGTATGCTAAACATAGACGTCAAATTGCCATTACCACGAAGAATGAGTTCTCCAGAAAAATCTCAGCAAAAAAACAAAATGTAAAAGGAAGCAAGACAAATGAAAATATACGAAATAAAAATCGGTTACCCAATACCATTGGTTTCACTTGTTAATATTTACGTGTGTATAATACCACACAACCTCACAGACAACTCATACAAACAAAATTACACCCAACATTTTTTAGCCAGGGACCAGGGACACCAGGACACAGGCTGGAACCTAGTAATAAGGAAAAACCGAAGATAATCAATCTTTCAACCAAACCTCTTTCTAACATAAAAATTGACATCCTCGCAAAAGGGCTCAAATTTACACCAACTCCACGCAGAGCAAACCTAAATGAACTCAAGGATAATATAACAGAATTTTGCAGAAAATTAAGACTAGCAGAAGCATCAAACAGTTTCAATACTGAAGATGAATCACTAGTCAAGAACAAAAGTGAACACATCCCACACAGAGGAAGAAATAAAGATCTTGACGAATTCTGTAACCACATTGAGAACTTCCCCTACCATACTATACATAAACAGAAAGCTAACCCAAATTTTAACACTACACAATGGAAAGAACTGATAGAACTCCAAAATGATGAAGATATAACCATTAAGGAAGCGGACAAGGGAAATGCAGTTGTAATAATGGATACATCATACTACAGAAATCTTGTAATTTCCTTGCTTGATGAAGACCTACATTATGAAAAAATTACCAACTACACCCCACAAAAAATAATGAAAACTCTATCTTCACTAATTAAAACCCATGAAAAGGAACTGACAACCAAAGAGATTGATTTCCTAACAAACTTTAAATGCAAACCTAGCCTTTTCTATGGTCTACCAAAAATTCATAAAAGTCAAATTATAAATGAAACCATTAAAAAATCACCAAAGACATACATACACACACCTAATCCGGGGGACCTAAAACTACGACCCATTGTAGCTGGTCCAACCAGTGAAACACACAGACTAAGTCTACTTATGGACATCCTCCTGAAACCCTTCCTTAAACATATCGATAGCCATATCAGAGTTGACTTAGATATGTTAAACCACCTTCCAAAAAAAACCAAGGAAGAAACAATCCTGGTTTCATTTGATGTAGTCAACTTGTATACCAGTATACCTCACAATTATGGACTGGAGGCAATACAGTTCTGGTTAGACCAATTTCCGGAAGAAATACCAAAAAGGATCAGTAAGGAATTCATTACTAAATCAATTGAATTCATCCTACACAATAACCACTTCATGTTTGACAATACATTTTACCGTCAAAAATCCGGAATTGCTATGGGTACAAGGGCAGCACCAGTCATTGCGAACTTAACAATGGGATACATGGAAATAATCATTTACCAGGAATCTCTATCAATCTTTGGAAACTCCCTCTCTCAATACATAAAAGAGAATTGGAAACGATTCCTAGACGATTGTTTCATTCTCTGGAATGAAAACATAGATAAACTCCAAAAATTTAAAAACCTATTGAACAGCATAAACCCAAATATACAGTTCACAATGGAATACAACCAAAAGGAGCTCCCGTTC
>NC_042999.1:116346279-116361279 GCF_006345805.1 Octopus sinensis
TATGCCTCTGCTTGCAGAGGGGGGAAAAAGAGAAAAGAAAAAGAAGTGGGCGGAAAGGAATTCCAGCAGTGGGTTGACGCTTTGGAAATTGAGAGGTGGGAGTAAAATGGTTAGTGGCGGGAAGAACGTGTTACACAGTGTAGCTGAATAAAAGAGGAGAGACAAGTGTGTCAGATGGGTCAGGGAAGAGGCGGTAAGCAATAAATAACCTTGTATTTAGCTTTCCGTCCCTACCTGTAAGACACGAACATCTTACCCATAGTTTATTAGTTGTTTATCACAACGTTTCTTCATGTTACGTCATTCAACATCCGGTTGTACAATAAAGCTACACGAGATGATTACAGAGGAATCTCAGCTAGGGTTTCAGTTACGTTGTCACTGATTGCTTACAGTTCATTTATGAGAGGGCTTGATAACTTTTACTCGAGTTGGATGTTGGAAGCTAATAAGTTGTTTTTGTTGTTGTTGCTGTTGCTGCTGCTGCTGCTATTGTTGATGTTGTTGTTGCTGTAGTTATTAAGGCGCCGTGCTGGATGAATCATGAGCACGCAGGGCGAAATGCTTTGCGGTATTTCGTCTGCCGCTACGTTCTGAGTTCAAATTCCGCCGAGGTCGACTTTGCCTTTCATCTTTTCGGGGTCGATTAAATAAGTACCAGTTACGCACTGGGGTCGATATAATCGACTTAATCCGTTTGTCTGTCTTTGCTTGTCCTCTCTTGTAGGTAGTAAAGAAATAGGTATTTCGCATGTCTCTACGTTGTGAGTTCAAATTCTGCCGAGGTCGACTTTGCCTTTCATCCTTTCGGGGTCGATTGAATAAGTACTAGTTATGCACTGGAGTCGATGTAATCGACTTAATCCCTTCCCCCAAATTCGAGGCCTTGTGCTTCCGGTAGAAAAGATTATTATTATTATTATTATTATTATTATTATTATTATTTTATTATTATTATTATTATTATTATTATTATTATTATTATTATTATTATTATTAAGACAGCATGCTGGCTGAATCGTTAGCACGCCAGGCGAAATGCTTAGCAGTATTTCGCCCGGCGGGCGCTACGTTCTGAGTTCAAATTCCGCCGAGGTCCGGTGTGCCTTTCATCCTTTCGGGGCCGATTGAATAATTACTAGTTATGCACTGGGGGGGTCAATGTATTCGACAATCCCACCCCACAAATGAAAAAAAAATCAAGCCTTGTGCCTATTGTAGAAAGGATTATTATTATTATTGAGGCAGAGGGCCAAAAATTTTGAAGAGTGGAGGTAGTCGATTACATTGACTTTAGTACTTGATTGCAACTTTAATTTAGAGAACCCGGATGGATCAAAGGGAAAGTTAACTTTGGCAGTGTTTGAGAAGGCAAAGAGCCGGAATAAATGCCGCAAAGCTTTTTTCTCCGAACATCTAGCTGTGAGCTACTGATCCATAGCACCAGAATAATAACATACTTCTACCTCGAGGATGACCATCTTGTGTAGTCCAACATGAAGTGATTTATTATATAAGATTGTCTTCTTTATCGTTTTATCTCACTATCTTTTTACTGTTTGACATGTTTCAGTCATTTCACTGCGGCCATGCTGGAGCACCGCCTTTAGTCGAGAAAATTGACCCCAGGACTTATTCTTTATAAGCCTAGTACTTATTCTATCGGTCTCTTTTGCCGAACCGCTAAGTTACGGGGACGTAAACACACCAGCATCGATTGTCAAGCGATGTTCGGGGGACAAACACAGACACACATACATGCATACATGCTTACATACATACATATATACGAAGGGCTTCTTTTCAGTTTACGTCTACCAAATCCACTCACAAGGCTTTGATCGGCCCGAGGCTATAGTAGAAGACACTTGCCCAAGGTGTCGCGCAGTGGGACTGAACCCGGAACCATGTGGCTGGTAATCAAGCTACTTACCATACAGCCACTCCGGCACCTATCCAGTTTATTTTTATATGACAGTTTTTAAGGTGAACTGTAATCAAACAGGCCAACACAGCTTTTAGTATGTCATTAACCAATGAATTTTTATTTAAGGTGGTGGGATGCGATTTAAAGGAGATTTGAGTGATTACTGTAGTTATGTATCATTTAACTTGACAATTTTGATAAAATTATCTCTGATTATAGTAAGCAGTTTCCACTGTAACAGATTAACAATTTTACAGACTGTTTTTGGTACAGCATTACAATAAACAGAACTGTATCAACATAATTCAATTTTTATTCTTCTTTCGGTATAAACGCTGTAGTTTATTTTACTTGCCATATCATATTAGGTGTATATAATTTTGACACCGTAATAATAGATGAAATTTGGATATTGAGATAAACAGAGCACCAAGATTTTGTTTTTGATTAGTCAGTATCTATGACCTCGGCAGACTCCTCCCCTTGTCTGGCGAGATCGAAGCAGTTGGTCTTTTGTTTTCAGTAAAGCTGAGTAGTGAAGGAACCTCATGAACATCTTCAGGTGTTGATCCACGAATCTCGTGAGATTCAGGGATATACAACTGGAAAGTTTCTCTTCAAATCACAGATGTGAGTAAGGCTTTCTTTTTCTGGAAGACTAACAGTATGTGAAGCTCCTCTCTCTAAACTTCCGTTGTTATCCAAGAGAAAGTCAAAAACCGAATACATTTTGAGACGGGCGAATTCAGATCGTAAAGAATCAGGAAAGCCACCACAAAGCCTGAAATTTTAACAATTTCACTAATTCGCTGCCCTAGACTGGCACTTTATTCATCGACCCAGGAAGGACGACGGGTAAAGTTAACGAGATTCGAATTCAAAGCACGGAGAGCCGGACCAATTAACACAAACCATTCTATGCAATGCTGTAAACTACTCTATCAATTGGCAAATGAAGAAGATGCGCACATATTTCTTTATCAACATGAAAACTGACTTTTATCGTTGTTGCTGCTATAGAAACATCTGTTTGACTCCACTTGACCTGATCTACGGTATAGACGCTGTTGTTATCGAAACATTTAGGATCAACCCCCGTGTTCAGCCTTCTGACACATAAAGTATTTGGGTATATGACAGTTAATTTCAGTTGTACAACGATCTAACTGTGGCTCCAGAAATTTAGGTTGCCGCTGGTTAACACAAGTTACCCTTGATCCAACCAACAGACTTGTCTAATCAAAGGTGCTTTATTTATAACCACTCTGTCTTTTACATAGCACAAACTACATTGTCTTCTATATCTATCTTTGTTCAGTAAGCTAACCATTTGCCTGCCCCATGTATCATATATGATACACAGGGCAAATTTCTCTGGCGTCCATGCACAATATATGATACACATTCTCAATTTTCTTCAACCATCTGAGTAACATGAGACTTATAAAAGAAAAGCTTTATATTACTCAGAACATAGAAAACAAGGGCTAATCAAGCATGGAAACAACTTGGGCGTTTAGGAAAAATTTATGAAAATATTTTGGACGGTAAAAGGGCTAAAATGTAATTTGAGGATGATTTCACTGTTGTTTTTATCAGATGGAACAACAATGTAAGGGTCACATTGTTCGGTGGTAATATTAGGTTCAAACGATCTATGTAAGATTTACAATGATAGGACTTGAAGTTAATTCGTGGATAAGCCTGTTTTAATCCACAATTCTATAATTTGCGCTATGAACTATATGTGTAGTTATGGATTCGTTTGGGATGACTACCAAGTGTTTAGAACTAAAGCACTTAAGATCGGTCGGAAATTAAATCCCATTGATTGCCTCGGATCTAATTATTTTCATTCGCAACATATGCATTTTTTAAAAGACAGTAAAAAAATATGAAAATCGGCTATGATAATATAGTTTTCTAGTCTTATTGCTATGAATGTATGATGTTGTAGAGAAAAAAATTGGAGGAAAAAGTTACAGAGATTTAAAAATCGACCCCCCCCCCCAAAAAAAAACAAACAAACAAAACTGTGTATTTCTATATTTCTAACAAAGAGCGAGACAGAAATTTTCTGCGTTTAGCGGAGCGGTGTCAACTTTAGGGCTGTACCCTGTGAAATTTATAGTTTAGCGTCTGTGAAATGACCTGTTCATTGTAGGTTTCTAAATAAACAGAAATACCTAATAATATCAACGTATAGCATCTTAATCTTTCTTTTATCTCTTCATTGATTGTATGTATTTATTATTTTTTTTTAAATTTGTTATATTATCAGGTCATACCATAAGTTCTGTCCGATTTTATCTTTTTTAAAATTGAATGAAATTTAATAGTATTTTAGAATGTCTAATGGAATTAAAAATTATTTTTATGCATTTGTGTACATTTAAACTAATTAAATATTATTTTACAGAATAATAGAATTAAAATTTCTTTGATTAAAACCATTTCTAACATGGAAGTATCCAAAGAGCATTTGAGGCACATAATGCTTTATGAGTACAAAAAAGGAAACTCTGCAGCCGAAGCAACTCGAAACATACACTCAATTTATGGGAAAGAATGCTTGAATGAAAGAACTTGCAGAAGATGGTTTGCAAAATTCAGAAGTGGAGATTTCAGCCTTGAAGATGAAGATCGAACAGTACGTCCAGTTGAATTTGATGAAACTCCTGCATTATCAGTTGAAGAATTGGCAATAAAGCTTAGTTCAAGCCATACAATTGTTCATCGTAATCTTCAACAATTTGGAAAGGGCCCTAAACTTGGAAAATGGGTGCCTCATGAATTGTCCGAAAGCAACCGCAATCCCGAGTTGTCATCTGCTCTTCTCTTCATTCTCGCGAACTCATTTCACCCTTTTTGGATAGACTTGTGACTGGTGACGAAAAATGGATCTTCTATCAAAATGTTAAGCGTCGTAAACAGTGGTTTGGTAAAAGGGAAAAAGCTCAACCACAACTGAGAAAGGAATTTCATGAGAAAATGGTTCTTCTCTCTATCTGGTGGGATTGCAAAGGAGTAATTCACTTTGAATTGTTACCACCTAATACAAAAATCAATGCTCAAGTCTACTGTCAGCAATTAGAGCGTTTGAACCAAGCTCTGAAGGAAAAAAGATCTGTTTTAGTGAATCGAAAAGGAGTAATGTTTCATCAGGACAATGCGCGACCCCACACTGCAAAGATCACACCACAGAAGATCGAAAAGCTTGGTTGGGAAAAAATTCCTCCTCCACCTTATTCTCCCGACTTTGCTCCTTCAGACTACCATTTGTTTCGTAGTTTACAGTATCATTTGGGGGAACAACTTTTGCAAGCCAGGAGGAGGTCGAAACTGACATTTCAGAGTTCTTCGCTTTGAAACCAAAAGAGATTTACATTGATGGGATTAAAAAGCTTGTAAATAGATGGAAGGAAGTCATAGATAATCAGGGAAAGTACGTTGATGATTAAATTTAAATTAAATATATTTGATCTCTTGTTTTCTTTATTCAAAATTTGGACAGAACTTATGGGATGGCCTGATAAAATTTTTGTCTGCAAGCGTATTCCAGTATTATGTATACTTGTGATGTATTTGTATACATCATTAATATATGAGTGTGTGTGTGTGTGTGTGTGTGTGCGTGAAGGGGTGGGGGTCTGTCTCCAAAACTTCAAAGTTGAGTAACGTTTACATGCTTGGATTTGTAAACTACGATAAGAATAACACTCTTTTACTTGTTTCAGTCATTTGACTGCGGCCATGCTGGAGCACCACCTTTAGTCGAGCAAATCGACCACAGGACTTATTCTTTGTAAGTCTAGTACTTATTATATCCGTCGCTTTTGCCGAACTGCTAAGTTACGGAGACGTAAACACACCAGCATCGGTTGTCAAGCGATGTTCGGGGGACAAACACACACACACACACACACACACACACACACGCGCACACATACACACGCACACGTAAAAGCATATAAGAATAACTGTACACTATCGACTTGAAAGAAAAAGTGGCGTGGAGACTTTGGACTGGAAAGTAAACAGTAGCATTCGAGGAACCTAGGGATGGAGTCAGAAAGGAGGGGCATGGTCGTGGAGATGGGTAGTCCACGATTAAAACACTCTATAATCAGAACTCTGCTGAACCAGGGCTGACTTGGGACTATATAGCAACAACATGAATAGCAACAATAACAACGACGACGACGATGACGACAACAACTACAAGAGCAATAACAACAATAGAATCAAACGTCAACTGCAAAAAATGTTTATAAGACATTTCGTATGTTTAGCTGCAAATATATATAAAAAAAATCTTAAATAAAATTAAGAAGAAATAACAAAAATATGGTGGAAGGTTGATGGTTGTATGTGTGTGTGTGTGTGTGTGTGTGTGTGTGTGTGTGTGTGTGTGTGTGTGTGTGTGTATGTGTGTGTGTGTACAAAAGAGATGTTTAAATCTGAAACCGGATTATATTGTAAGTTTGTCAGTTAATCAATAATTTTAAATGACCGATAAAGCTTATAAATCCTTGACAAGTGTATAATTAGACAGACAAAAGGTTTAAAATGCGAGCGAAATGGGTAGATAGATGGAGAGATAGAGAGATTGATAGATAGATAGAGAAAGAGAGAGAGAGAGGGGGAGGAGAGGGAACGAAAGAGAGAGAAAGAGACAGAGAGAGAGAGCGAGAGCAAAGTAATATACAAAAGACCCGAATAAAGGTTTACCGTCATTCAAAGGAAGTAGATGGAGTGATGGTAGGGGAGAGTGGTGTGTGTGTCTGTGTTTGTGTGTGTGTGTGTGTGTGTGTGTGTGTGTGTGTGTGTCCGTGTGTGTCCGTGTTTGTGTGTGTGTGTGTGCCGGGGTCAGAATGGATAGATGGCATCGCATGGAAGAACACGTTCTTTGTCCTCCACACTGTTTGTTGTGGTGAAATGTGGTGATGGTGATGGTGGGGTGAAATGGGGGTAGGTGATGGAGTTTGGTAGCATTTTTGGCAACCAAGTTGCTACCAGCAACGTCATCACTGCCAGCACCTCCCGCGTCTTAAACTACTACTACAACTACTACTACTACTACTACTACTACTACTACTACTACTAAATACTGCCTCCATTTCTTTATCATCTCATTAGTATTGTTCTTAAGGTGGCAAGCTGGTAGGGTCGATAGCATGCCGGACAAAATGCTTAGCAGCATTTTTATCCGTCTTTACGTTTTATGTTCAAATTACTTTCAGGGTCGATGAAATAAGCACCAGTTGTTCACTTAGGTCGATGTAATCGACTTGCACCCTCCCCTCCGAATTTCAGACCTTGTGCCTGAGAATTATTATTGTTATTAAGGCGGTTTGTTTTTAGAATCGCTGGTGCATTGGGCAAAATGCTTAGCAGCATTTTTATCCGTCTTTACGTTTTATGTTCAAATTACTTTCAGGGTCGATGAAATAAGCACCAGTTGTTCACTTAGGTCGATGTAATCGACTTGCACCCTCCCCTCCGAATTTCAGACCTTGTGCCTGAGAATTATTATTGTTATTAAGGCGGTTTGTTTTTAGAATCGCTGGTGCATTGGGCAAAATGCTTAGCAGCGTTTCGTCCGTCTTTACGTTTTGAGTTCAAATTCCGTCAAATTCCGTCAAATTCCGTCGAGGTTGACTTTGCCTTTCATCCTTTCGGGGGTCTGTAAAATAAACACCAGTTGGACACTGGGGTCGATGTAATTGACTTACCCCTCCTCAGAAATTACTGGCATCCTGCCAAAAATACGAAACCATAATTAAGGCGGCGAGTTGGCAGAATCGTAAGCACGTTGAACAAAAAAAATTGCTTAGCAGTATTTCTTTCGACTTCTTTTATTCTTTTACTTGTTTCAGTCATTTGGCAGTAGCCATGCTGGAGCACCGCCTTTAGTGGAACAAATCGACCCCAGGACTTATTATTTTGTAAGCCTTGTACTTATTCTATTGGTCTATTTTGCCGAACCGCTAGATTACAGGGAAGTAAACACACCAACATCTGTTGTCAAGCGATGGTTGGAAGACAACCACAGACACACACTTTATTTCACATTGCTCCAGTCCACTCAGCTAGCAAAACTGAGTAGTACCTGTATTTCAAAGGGCCAACTTTGTCACACTCTGTGTCACTCTGAATCTCCCTGAGAACTAAGTTACGGGTACACGTGTCTGTGGAGTGCTCAGCCACTTGCACGTTAATTTCACGAGCAAGGTGTTCCGTTGATCGTATCAGCTGGGACCCTCGTCGTGATAACCGACGGAGTGATCCGACATATATGTATGTGTGTGTATGTATATATATATATATACACTCACACACACACACACATATTTATCCACATATAGATATAGCCAAGAAAAAAAGTAACAAGAATGGATCAGTAATTCGATACAATTGTTTCATACTGAGAGCATTTTTAATTGAAGCTACAAATATTACAGCAAATATAATGCTTTCCTTTGATCTCTGTGTTCCTTACCTCACCATTAACTCTATGAGACTCCAAGTTCAGAGCCGGTGGTCAAACTTACCGTTCTTTTATAAATTCAAGATTCCTTCAACATTGACCTAGATTTTCTGTCACCACAGAAACAGACTAATCTTTGTCTGTGGCACTCTTATTCCCTCTTACTCCCCCACTTCTTTCGTCCCATAATGTCCTTTACTTGGCTTTACCTACTTCCCTATATTCCTTACTACTACTAAATTCTGTCTGCAACAGTTAGATGTGAACTGAACCAGTGTGTTAACAACACCTTTCCTCGTGTTTCCTGGAATTTATATCAACACCTTTATGGTTGGATTTACCTTTTCTGAAAATTTAATAATCTTTTAAAAAATTCTTTTAAAAACTGCATTGTTGGAAAACATATAAAGTCTGCTTATTACCTTACTTCAAATTCATAGAACTCACTCTGAATGCTTCATAAGAATATTTACACATTCTAGGATGGTTGGAAAACATATATGTGATTTGGCTGATGAATACTTGACATTATATTTGCTGTAATATTTGCAGCTTCAAATAAAAATGTTCTCAGTATGAAACAATTGTACCGAATTACTGATCCATTCTTGTTACTTTTTTTCTTGGCTATAATCACCCCATATATTGTTATGGTTAATACCATAAAGAATTCTGGTGCATCTACGTTAAGTACCATATTCATTTGAATTCATTTGAATTCATTTGAATCTTAATTGTTTTGCACATATATATATATATATATATATATATATATATATATATATATATATATATATATATGACCGCGTGTGTATCGTTGGCGATTTTTTCCCTCCGTCTTCCTTTCCTTGGATCTTTCCTTTTCCTATGTTTCTGACGAAGAGCTCCGCTCGAAACGTTAAATCTTCCTTCTTTTTTCATTTCCTGAACGTCCAATAACACTATACTTGTTCCACGTCCTCGCGTGGTCGTGTTTTCTCTTTGTGTTTTCATGCTTGGATTAACTTTATATATACATATATATATATATATATATATATATATATATATATATATATATATATATATATATATATATATATATATATATATATATATATATATAATAGATAGATAGATAGATAGATAGATAGATAGATAGATAGATAGATAGATAGATAGATATAGATAGATAGATAGATAGATATACGACGGGCTTCTTTCTGTTTCAGTCTACCAAATCCACTCACAAAGTTTTGGTCGGTCCGAGCTTATAGTAGAAGACACTTGCCCACGCAGTGGGACTGAATCCCGAACCATGTGGTTGGTAAGGAAGCTACTTACCACACACCCACTCCTGCGGCCATGTCCTGAATTTAAGTATCGCTGAAACCAACATTGCCTTTCATCCAATCGAGGTTGATAAAATAGGTACTTGTTTAGCACTGGAGCCGATGCAATCGACTTGCCCACTTTTCTAAAATTGCTGGCCTTGCACAAAAATTTAAAACCGTCGTTATTTATTATCAATATTATTCGACCCAGACAAAGCAACAAATATTGAAAGGCTGATATAGTCGACTATATATATAGTCGACTATATATATAGTCGACTGTATAAAACGCACAAATCATTGGTAGTTTTTATCAGTGACGTATAGAGGTTGTTGTGATAGGGAGTGCTACTGTACTGAACCGAAAACTAATAATTTGGCATAGGAATAAACATACAAATTTTCGGTTATTTTTATACATAATATGACAGGCAAAGGCTGTCCTCGTTGCTCCATTCAGTGGAAGATTACATGCCAAGGGGCGAAATCCTTGTAACCCTGAGAACCCTACTGACGATATGGAATGATTTCCAACATTGCGATTTCTTTAGTCACAATCAGAAAAGCTTGTAATATCTTTAAATAGCTCCTGCACTTTCTGCGTGGAGCAAAGCATCTCTGATATTTATTTCGCCAACGTAACTTAATATTTATTTCTGAGCATGTATTATTTCGTTTGAAAACAAATTACAACCGGATTATATCATGGTACTGCAAGAACAGAATTATCTTTGATTTATATGCGTTACTTTCTTTAGCATTGATTTACATTGAGTAAAAAAACAAAGCAAGATCAATAATAAAAAATAAACACTAGCAAATACGTAATAACAAATAATGATAATAACCCTTTCTACTATAGACACAATACCTGAAATTTGGAGGGAGGGGCAGTTCAATTACATCGACCCGGATCTGTTCAGTTTTGCTCACAGATCTTTTAATCATTTTTTTAACTAAACAGTTTTAAACTTCGTATACTGGTGTAATTTCTCACGCTGAACACGGTTTACTTCCAATATTTTTATAGGGACGTAAAGAAACTAACACCGGCTGTTAAGTGGTGGTGGTGGTGTAGGACAAACACAAACACAAAAACACACATATCCATACACAAACATACACACATATACATGTGACAGACTTCCACGCAATTTCCGTCTACCAATTCCACTCACAAAACATTAGAAAACTTGCCCAGTGTGCCACCCATTGGAACTAAACGTAAAATCCGGTGGGTGCAAAGCAAACCTCTTAACAACACAGTCAACATATTATACACACATATATTATTCATATTATCCAGTCATTCCTTTCTCTTTTTTTATCACGCACCTTTGGATTGTACCCTCAATCTTGCAACTATACTAATGGCGTCTTACATCTTCAAATTCTTCTAGACTCTCATGGGATTACACTGAGTTTTCTACCTTCCACTTTCAAGGGTTGGCATGTCATGATCCAAATCATTTTCTTTTTATCTTCTGTACACGAATTTCTTACCCGTTCTAACGTTCTGAAGAAGAACCTACGCTTGAAACGTCAAACATACTTCTACATTCTTACCTTTCATTGAGCATAAAATTTAGAATTACATCTTGTTTACAATTCGTTCTCTGCATTTTAATTCTCATCGTTAATTATATATATATATATATATATATAATATATATATATATATATATATACTAGCATTATGACCCGTCGTTGCCGGGTTATAGTGCTAGTGCATGTATATATGTGTACATATTACATGTATATCTATATATATATACATCTACACATAAAATACAAAATACAAAGTTATATCTTGATATCGCTAGTGATAACAATACTCAAAATATATAACAGACTGGAATTGTAGGCCCGTCTCTTGCAATTTCGATCAATTGTATCTTGTCCTCCCTCTTGTATAGAAGTGTGGCTACAATCTAGCCTACCTCTACTTCTGGGGGGACATTTTAAATTTTTATCCGGGACGTCCTACGTCCCAGATATTAAGGTAAAAATAAAATATTTCCACTTTGCAAGGTTCGAGTCGAGTACTCCCTTGCACGCTCCGTTGACTCGAACCTTGCTTCTATTGTGGCGAATTTACCGCCTCTGGTTAGATACTTGATATCTTTCATATTCGCACCAAGACACTTTTCGATGGTGCTTTCCTCCAGGTGTTCAAATCTTTTTTTTTTCTCTACATTGTATACTTTATAGACAATAGTCTTTTCTTTAATTTAATTTTTTATTTCGTTCGGTGGTGTTATCCTAGATTCACCGTCTTTGTCGGTGATCAATCCGAAATAGGTTTGTATTTCTTCCATTTTAATTTTAATGAGTTCGCCGACGACTGCAGTGAAATTCATTTTTGGACTTTCTTCTATCGAAGGCATTTTAACAAAAATGCTTCCGTATAAACGGTGAAAATATTGTTAATTTACCCAAACAGGGACACAATTCAATTTTTAAACAATAACCAAACAATAACCCTCCAAAGGGGGAGGATTACGGTTTACAATTATTTAACAAATGCAACACAACAACGTTTCCCTTACGAGGAACCAACAAACGTGATAACAATAGTTAAACAGTAATAATAATAACAAACCTTACGTTGAATCAAAAAGCAGTACGCTGTTGAAGCTAAAGCCCTTTATGTATAAGAAATAAACCAACAGCAGTGCTCAGTAGAAGCTGCTGTTCGAGAAAATAGACATTACATACAGCCAAACTTCATATAGATACTTAATGCTAGCTAATTAGCAGATAATCTAATGTAAAAGACGTGGTAAACGGTATGTGCACAGCTCCATCTGGACTATTCAATTTCTGCACACTAATTTTATTTTTAATTTATTCCCATTCATGTGAAACCACTGATTCAAGTTCAAGTCATTGATGCAATTTTATACCAATTGCTATTTTTACTTTTAATTGTTATGTTACGATTTAATTTAATTTGATTTTAATTATTACTTACTACATATAATTCAATTTTTAATTTTAACTCTAATTTTTATTGTTAAAGTGAAAGTATCTGACATAAAATAGAGAAATGTTTTTGTTTCACTTTTAACACGTAATACTGGAGAAGATATGATAGTGGAGAAGATATGATATTGCTATGGGCTCGCCCTAGGCAAGAAGTTGAACTATTTTTTGCCCATGAAACTACATGGACCCTAAGTAAGGCATGTGTAAAATTTGAATGAAATTAGTTGTGTAGTTCTCATGTTTTAGGGAAACACACAGACAGACAGAGAGACAGACAGACAAGCAGACAGACAGACACACATTCTCAGTTTTATATATATATATATATATATATGTGTGTATGTATGTATGGTGGTACTCCAGCATGACCGCAGCCGCATGTGGCTGAAACGAATTAAAGAATAAAAGAATACACACACACACACACACACACACACACACACACACACACAAACACACAAACACACCAAACATACATATTGCATATTGTATATATTATATAATTAGTATCGTATTTCAGTTTTCATTGCACGTGTTGACAGGTTTGTTTTCTTTTCATATGGCCTTTATTTGTTTATATTTAAACGCCATCATTGTTTTCAATGCTTGTTAACCATTGGAGTCGACAATCCCGGAAGTAGTGCGAAGGTGCAGCTAGTATGTATGTTTAATAATATATTTGTATATGTGCGTGTGCACTGCGATCAAGCTGGGGGATTGCCTTAAAGTATCCTTGAATAGCGTAAACAGGCACGGTTGGAAGCTGTGTGGTAAGAGGTTTGCTTCCCAACCACATGGTTCTGAGTTCGGTCCCACTGTGTGACACGTTGGGAAAGGTTTTCCACAATAGCCCCGGATTGACAGAAAATGTAGCAGTCTGTCGTATCTCTCTCTCTCTCTCTCTCTCTCTCTCTCTATCTATCTATCTCTATCTATCTATCTAATCTGTCTCTCTCTCTCTCTCTCTCTCTCTCTCTATATCTATCTATCTATCTATCTATCTATCTATCTATCTATCTATCTCTCTATCTATCTATCTAATCTGTCTCTCTCTCTCTCTCTCTATCTATCTATCTATCTATCTATCTATCTATCTATCTATCTATCTATCTATCTATCTATCTATCTATCTATCTATCTATTTATCTATCTATCTATCTATCTATCTATCTATCTATCTGTCTATATGAGTGTTCGTTTATTCTTTTATTCTTTCACTTGTTTCAGTCATTTGACTGCGGACATGCTGGAGCACCGCCTGGAAGTCTACTAGTCGAACAGATCGAACCCGGATTTATTTCTCAAGCCGAGTACTTATTCTATCGGTCTATTTTACAGCGACTAAGAGAAAATTTACATATGAAGTATGAAATAAAATCAGGTCTAATATAATAAATATTGTTAAATACATATACTAGGTATGCAATTTCCGAGCATACCAGCTCATGATTTGACAAAGATTGACCTCTGCTGTGCATGTACACTGTAGCGTGTGGTCGTCGCATTGACCATGACAAAGAAAGTTGTCATGGCGATACCTGCTCAGAAAGTGTATGGAAAGGAGTGTTTGAGCCATACAGAAGTGTACGAGTGGTTCAGACGTTTCGAAAACGGCCGAAAAATGTCGATATTGGCGAAAGTTCTGGGAGACCGGCAACCAGCAAAATTGAGAAAAACATTGCAGATGTGCATGCAGCTGTGAGGGGAAATCGTCGAATCACCATCCGTGAGTTATCAGATGCACAGATTAGTTACAGTTCAGCACAGTCCTTTATCACTGAACACTTCGGTACGAGACGTGTGTCTGCCAAGTTTGTGCCAAAACTGCTTTCAGTTGACCAAAAAAGCACTCGGGTTTCAGTTGCACAAGATCTCCTTGATTGAGTCGAGAACGATGAAAACTTTGCGTAGGCTTCTGAGCAGGTATCGCCAAGCTTTTGGCAAAATTTGATGCAAATTCTCTGCTCAACATTCTCTGTCATGGTCAGTGCGACGATCACACGCTTCACACCTTCCTTCCATGCACTCTTTAAACAGCGGAAGTGAGCCAGAACGTTAAAACTTAGTGCGCATAAACAATAGAGTTCAAAATCAATCTGTGTCAAGCGGCTTTAGCTTTGTTACTATGGCAACAGTCTGGATACTTATTGATCAGACTACGTATAGTGTTAAAAAGCACAGCATTATAACAGTAGTAAGAAAGTGTTCAGTAGCGGCGGTGGTATTGTTAAACCCAGATTTCTGCTTTTTTTAGAACCATCAATAGTAAGTATGTACATTCA
>NC_042999.1:116366279-116383779 GCF_006345805.1 Octopus sinensis
ATTAAATTTAGAAATGATAAGAATTTTATAGACAGTGAAGACCTTGATAATTGCCTTCTACTAGTAAAAGTACATAATTCAAAGGAATTAGCAGGCAGTTTTTTCCATTATAGTAAAGATAAATATGATAATAATAACAACACCACATATGGAGTTCGGTTAAAACTGAGGCTGGGTGATTAACATGAGGATCATCTAGCAAAGATTAAATACCCCGATCTTGTATGTGGGGCCACCAGGCTCAGGTTGGTATGCGTGGATTAGCAGTTGCAAGAAGCTTACAGTTCATTAACAGGGCATATCACTGGTGGAAACAATACGGTGGTTCATTCTACTTTTCATGGATATCACGTGTCGGTGGACTATGTAGTCTCTCGCAGAGACAGATTTGGAAATTGCAATTTCAAGCGGGTAGGATGCTGTCGCGAAGTCGTCCCGATTACCATCGAGTCTCCATACAAAACGGGACAGGGAGATGGTCTTTTTCCTATTCTTGCTTCTGAAGTATGCGTAAAACCTTCTTAAAAATTGTTGGCTGTCATGCTCATATAATGTCTTGTGAAGTCATCGGATGATGTAAAGATAGTTCTATAGATCAAGCCTTTGAGAGACAGTATCCTCCCAGTGGGCTATGTAGGATTTCAACAGTTACAAGTCAGGGTGTGGACTAGAGGCTGAATAGGTGTGTGTTTAAGTCTAATGTAGCGTACAATATTTGAAACGACGAGGTCAAAGCACGAGTAACTGACCTTAACACTGTGGGGATTGAAGAGCTTATAATACTGATTCTAAGGATATGTTTTTGTAATTAACATCAGGGGGCGCTTAGTTATGTTAGTTGAAACTTCTAGGCTGCATGGAGGATTGAACCAGAATATCTTTCTCTTTCTGATTCTTCTCCTTTTCGGAGAAGGTTGTCTTTCATACCTACTAACTTACCAGTGAATCCACTCTTCGCTAGTGCTTCATCAAAGTGGATTAGTGGTGAACCCGTTGAAATTATCTCTATCTACTGACAGTTTAGAGATTCTTCTACTTGTGTCTGTGAGCAAGATTTTTAATTAGCGCTGGGAATGACTAGAGCTTCTGTGGATACAAACAGTCGTTGGGCTTTCTATAAGGTTGCTACTTTTCCGTCTTCAAGTCTAAGGTTACGTCCAGGAAGCTGACCTTTGTCAAATTAGTGGCAGCTTTTGTAGTTAGGCCTATTTATTTGATTATCTTTATCAGATCCTTCCTGAATTTGTCCATAGCGTGGTCTTTCATATGACTTGAGATTGCCATCATCTCCACACAAGGTAGAGCCATCTGTGTGTGTGTGTGTGGTTCCTTCCACCATACACCCCCCCCATATATATACATACATACATACCTATAAATATATATGTATAAGAAAAAGAAAATGGAGATTGAGAAGTTAATAATTGTTTATTATTAACAACAAATTAATCATCACCACTTACAGCTATTTCAATTAATTCTCAATAAATTTTAATTATTAAATTCAATTGACCTGAGGATATCTTCAGAGGGAAAAGATATACCCTTGGATGTTTTATATGTGTTTATGGATTCATTATAGCCGACTGAATAATAGTTTATGATTTGTATTTTTATATGTTCGCGGCGAGGGGTTTATATATACATAGATATATTTGCGTACATTCACACGCACATATGCATATTCATACACACATATATGTTTGTATGTAAGTATTAAGCATGTATGTATATAAGTATGTATAAGCTTCCATCGTACCCCGCTCACTTAGAGAATAAAAGAGCCTGCAGCATAGTGTACAAAAGTGTTAAAAAAGGTTGGAGAGGTAGTGGGGATATGAAAAGAAAGGGCCCTATTATTATCCTATATAATCTTAAATCTCTATTTCACATATTTAACTGGGGCAGTAACAGGTTTTTACAAATCCTACATACATGATATAAGAAACAGATTTAAACCATAATCATTTAATTTAACTTTGAATGCAAATAAACCTTTTCCGCCTTTATCATTTTAATCTGCGAAATACATAAATATCCATACAACAAATTCGTATACATTCAGTCCAATAGAATTTGAGCCGTGATATATCGGATGTAGGATTGCAGAGAAGTGATTAGATGTCCCAGTTACAAGTGTTTGTGAATGATAGCTTAGTTAGTACATTTAGCTTAAACCGCTAATGCTTTGGGGGTAATTCTGAATCTTTGTGTATGAATAAATAAATAAATAAATAAATGAATAAATACACACACACAACACAAACGCACAGAATCTCTTTACGTTCCGAGTTTATTTTCCATTTTACTGGGTCGATAAAATGAATTTCATTTTGGTACTGGAATCGATTAAATCGAATATACCTGCCACCAGAAATTTGCGTTTTGCTTAAGATTGTAATCTTCACGGCCTTGGAGCAATGTTGAGGACCGATGAGGAAAATCAGAGAAATTCTTCTTGTCATCGTCGTCGTCGTCATCGTCATCATCATCATCATCATCATCATCGTCATCATAATCATCATCATCATCGTCATCATCGTCATCATCGTCATCATCATCATCATCATCATCATCATCATCATCATCATCATCATCGTCGTCGTCATCGTCGTCATCGCCATCATCGCCATCATCGTCATCATCGTCATCATCATGATCATGATCATGATCATGATCATGATCATGATCATGATCATGATCATCATCATCATCATCATCGTCATCATAATCATCATTGTTCCTGCTCCTGCCGCTCTTCCTACTCTTTTTAATGCCGATTTTTACACATCATTAACCCTCGCATATTTCCATCCATGGTAATATTTTCCTCCTCATCTGGGACTGAATTCGCAGAAGATTGCAAACAAACGTCACCGCTTGTATGAACAGTGAAGCTTTATATACAATTAGTGCGTCATGTCAAGACAACGAGAAACTTGGCCCACAAATATACACAAATATTTAAATTTTCCTATATTAAATTCTCTCTGAAGGATTTGATTAGGTCGTGTCTATAGTTGAAGACACTTTTCCAATGTGCATGTGGGACAGAATACAAAACGTTGTGGTTCTAAAGAGAGCTTTTTAGTCTAAGAGTCGTACCTGCGTTTACTATCACTCCATGTCTACGCTTAGTTGTGTCTCCTAGAAAACTTTCAGGTCGGGTATTATGGAAAGTTTCCAAAAGTCTATTCTTGGCATTGCTACAGTGGTCAGGGGCGGGGCTCAGTGTTAATGTTAAACGCTACAACTATGACCTTATTAGAGCTTTCAATAACTGAACTTATCCGACAAGCGCAGAGTCACGAAATTGACCAGCACACATTCGTTCAGTGTACATATTCGTTAGTGATGTCCTGTAGTTAATGTGTATTTATATACACACATACACACACACATGCATATATATATATATATATATATATATATATATATATATATATTATATATATATGTGTGTGTGTGTGTGTGTGTGTGTGTGTGTGTGGTGTGTGTGTGTGTGTGTGTGTGTGTGTGTGGTGTGTGTGTGTGTGTGTTTATAAATAAATAAATATATTTTGGCCACCACGAAGTATGTATACAAATACATGCATATATGATGTTCTAGTTTGTGACAGGCTGTCCTTGTTCGTGCCTCCCTGATCTTGATGGGCAGCTTGTCATAAACTAAAGAAGCTTTAGAACTCCAAATTGCCCTGGCGAATCAAAATCAAGTTGTTCGTTGCAACTGCTGAATCAGTGCTGTAAAACATGGCTGTAAAACATGGACACTAACAAAGAAATTATCAAACGGGTTAAATGGGTGCTACACAAGGATGCTACGAATGGTCACTGCGTATGCTATCCTGAACTAGAAGCACCCAAATTACTCTTGTGGAACTCACTTCATTGTGATGTAAGAAGAGGAAAACGCCGCCACACTTATATTCGACAATTTGATTGCAGACACTGGCCTGGAATGTATCCAGGACCTGGAAGATGGACCGAGATAAGTGGCGGGTGGATTTTGTCGCAATGGCCCGGGTTGGAACCCGATCATAAATAATAAATGATAATGTTCTAGAACAGAGAAGTTTAAGTTATTTTGCTGGATGTTCTCTGTTTTCGAAAGATATGCCGGTGAACAAAAAAAACACATTTGATGATATGATGGAAAGAAACATATTCGTAGAAGATATCTTTAAAGCGGCGAGAAATGAGACAACAGACTGACAAAGTCAGTAATTCTAAGAAAATGGAAAATAAGTGCGTCGATTGTGTTTTTGTCAGTCCCCTATGCAATATCATACACAGCTCAGTGAAGATGAACTGCGATTATTTATTATTAACAGACGTTTACTGTTTGTATGTGCAAACTCAAATTAGATTCAAGGCCTGCCTTCTATGTATCCAATAAGAGAGGCCATTGGCAGGGAACTTTTATAGTACAGTGGGCACTGTATACTTAATGTGGTTCAAGACAAAATCCCTCAAGGACAAAATCGCCCCGAGGACAAAATCGCCCCGAGGACAAAATCCCCCCAAGACAAAATCCACCGGGACAAATTTTACACAAAAATATCAACTAATAGATCTTTAAAAATTTTTTTAGGAAATTTCACTTTCTTAAAATATTTTTATTGTAGAGCAACAACAATATCCCAGGGGATTTTATCCAGGGGGATTTTGTCTGGGAGGATTTTGTCCGGGAGGGATATTGTCCTCGGAGTAATTTTGTCCTAGTACAACTTGATGTAGTATACTAAGACTTTTTAATTATCTAAAATAACACCTTTTTATGAGATTACTCATTATCCCAATGACTAATTAGGGATAGAAAAGAAAGGGGAGAAAACCCAGAATATAATATAACTGAAATTGGTTAAATATGGAATGCATTGGGAAGTGAGTTGATCTTTAGCAGGACGGTGATTCTCTCTTCTTTCTTTTTTCTTTTTTCTTCTTACTTCTTCCTTGCCCCGTAAACTTTAAGATCATCAGACAGAACGGTTTCAATGTTTTGCCCCTCTAAAGTCAGAAAAATTCCGTCCCACTTCTGTTTGTTTTATTTCGAGTAGCTTTCATATCAATTTCTCACACAGAATCCTTTAAAAGGAATTCTGGAAAGCAGTGTAGTGGATTTAAGTGATAAATGTATAACTTTTAGTCAATCTATCACCCCATCACCAAGTTTCTGAAATTTTGGAGCTTAATATCATCACAGTTAACTGATGTAAGCAGAATTAGGATTTATTCCCAGTAGACAGAGTGCAATACCAATGATAGGATAAAAATACGAATTTATAAGATGAGAGGGCAACGCCTTATCCATTTAGCTATTGCAATTTCACACCATATTTTCTGCAAGGGCCTAAATCATTTTCAATGATGATAGATTTAGTTCTCATATACCTAAGGCACAATTATTGTATATTCCATTGTTTTTTTGTTTTGTTTTTTTTTAGCTTCACAATGAAATTTATTGTGCTGCCTTTGACAGTTTTTAGCATCAACCCTTTGATGATTTATTCGTCTTTCACTGAGAAGGAAAACATACTGATGAATTCTCCTTGTCACAGACGTTTGTGTCGATCTGTTTGTCAAAGGAAATTCAAGTCAAACAGAGTCGTGGAAAAGCTAACTAAAGCGAAGAGCAATAAAAATTCGTCATTGGTGGGCTATTCGAAAGAAATCTTCAGGCTGCTTTCATCGTCAATAAAAGAAACTTAAAAAAAAAAAGAGTTGCTGCTACAAACACTTCCGGGCCAACCTATTCAGATACGTTCGACCCCACCTGGACTGTAACTAACCGTCACAATCACTAGACTTGCTGAAAGTTTATAGCTGTTACCACCATTTTCAGGAAACACCTATTAAAACGAAAGCAGAATAAAAAATAAATAAAGTAATAATAATAAAAAAAAAAAAAAAAAATAATAATAATATAATAATAATAATAATAATAATAATAATAATAATAATAATAATGATAATGATGATAATAATAATAATAATAATAATAATATAATAATAATAATAATAATAATAATAATAATAATAATAATAATAATAATAATAATAATGATAAAAAGTTAAATAAAGGAACTGAAGAGATATTTTTTCAGTTGGTTTACATGTTTTTATAATTAATAATTACTTACGAATGTATTAGTTTAATCTTGTGCGAAATATAAAAAAAATGTAAGCTAAGCGGTCAGGTTTGACATAGTAACTGATAAATAAATCCCGAAAATTGAAGAAACAACTTCACCACTATAACAACCACTGCCACCATTAACAACAATAACTATAGTAACCCATGTCTGCAAAGCAATGTACCTCTACGGGGTTAGACGTACAGAGTTTCAAAAAAAAATATATAATAAAACAAATAAATAAATAAATAAAACATACGCCCTTCGACGCGTTATGCTTGTAACAATGATACGACACCCACAGTTAAGAGTGGAGGAAATTTGGCCTGAACTACTTAAGAACCGAATAAAAAGGAAAGAAAAACCATAAGATTAAATGGAATCACGCAAATTAAAAAGAAAACGAGACCCTGTTTAAAATACTGTAATTCATTGCTACGACTTTCAAATACTTATGTTTCCTTCAAAGTACGGGACACACTCTGTTTTTATGTCATAGTTGCCTCCTCTCTCTTTATATCGTACATACGCACACGAACATTCATACATTTACATATACATACACACTTGCACACAAAAACATAATACATATATATACACTCATGCATATATATATATATATATATTATATATATATATATATATATATATATATATATATATATATATACGCCTATACATGTGTGCATACATACACGTATACACACATACACTAGTAGACATGCATATATGCACATATAGGCAATCTTTCGGTAAAAGTCTATGACATCATGACTGAGTGTGTGACAATCTTTCATCTGCTCAACAGAGCCGCACAGTAGTCAAACACACAATTGCACTCACTCACGCTCACTCATGACTGATGCCATGTATAATTACCAAAACATAGCCGACGTATACAAACATACATACATACATACGTGTTAAATGTATTTAACCGACCTCACACACTACTGCACGCGCGCATTCTTCAACGACGATTCATAAACTTATTTAAGATGTTTATATTAGCTCTCACAAACCAACGTAGAGAGGCAAACGTGTCACTATATCTTCAAGATTTACTTTAGTTGAAGTCAGACAAGAACGACAGAGGAACTAATATTATCAGAATTTCATTAATTTTCTACGACTTAATTTAGAAGGTCGGATCAAATGTCAGTAGGGGCCAAGATTGACCCCGGTGGAGTAAAGGGAGGGGAAAGCGGGTGTGTGAAGATATATATATATATATATTCATATATATATATATATATATATAATATATATATATATATATATAGAGAGAGAGAGAGAGAGAGAGAGAGAGAGAGAGAAATTGTACAGTACATATATGTATTTATATAATTATATTTATCCGACCATACATAGTTATGGTCCATACATCTTTTATTTGTTTCAGTAATTAGATTGCGGCCATACTGGGGCACTTTGAAGGGTTTTAGTCGAACAACTCGACCCGAGGACTTATTTTTAAAGCCCAGTACTTATTCTATCGGTCTATTTAGTCTAACCGCTACGTTACATCGCTAATTTACGGCGACGTAAACAAACCAGCACCGGCTGTCAAGCAGTGGTAGGAGGCAAACACAAACTCACACACATACACACACACATATACGACAAGCTCTTTTCAGTTTTCGTTTTCAATATTCATTCACAACGCTTTGGTTGGCACGAGGCTATAGTTGAAGACATTTGCCCGAGGTGCCACGAAGTAGGACCGAGGCCGAAACCAGGGGGGTTGGGAGGCAAACTTCTCACCACACAGCCACGCCTGTGCTTTATATAAATATGTGTGTGCATGTGTGTGTTTGTATGTGTGTGTGTGTATGTATGTACATGTATGTATATAAGGTAAAGCAAAAATAGAAATAAAACTAAAAACAAAAGCAAATATGAAGGATGTATGTTCACAGTGAATGAATTAGGTTGAAGTTCAGTTTAAGGGGTAAATACACACACTCGCACACACATACACACAAACACACACATACAAACACACGCACACAAACACACACGCACACAAACACACACGCACACACAGACTCACACACACACACACCTACACACACACACAGACGAGCGACTGGGCAAACGAAGGAAAAAGAAACTCAACGTGTAAGAGTTACATGTATTACTCAAAACAATTTGATTCGGTTCCATGCGACTTAAGGTTTCTCAATCAGGAATTGAGGGCCCAAGGCAAAGCAAGTCATAAATTACCAGCTACGTAGGTAGTTCACGTAGGGGAGGGAAATTCAGTTACTAAATTCAATAGAAATTCAGAGGTGGAGTAACGGGTCAAATGAATAATTGACAAGTGTTAAGTTCTCTTACATTAATTTGCTTTCTCGAATAATTGAGTGGTACCCTAATTTGTCACCCTGTTTACCACCTGGCTTTTGGATTCCTTTAGATACCTTTAACGGTTTTTGGATCCCTTTAGATACCTTCAGTGGTACCCTAATCTGTCACCCGGTTTACTACCCGGCTTTTGGATACATTTAGCGGTTTAGCGAAGTCCATTCTGTCGAGAATATTTGGGTGAGTTCTCTGAGGATAACACATTTTTATACATTGTTTCCTATTAAAGACACTCGTAAGTCGTAGTTTTATGTCCCATTCATCTCTCTACTAGTACATATACGTTGCAACTGTTATGGAAGTAGCCGTTCCTCTTCTGACTAAGTCTTATAAAAATACTTTCTCCTACAACTTTTGACATGTTCACTTATGTAAGCAGCTAATTCATAAACTTAAACAAAGAAATTAAGTTCATTTATCGTGAAGACAGGAGCGCTCTGACGTTCTTTTTATTGTCTGTATTTATTTGTGTTTCACTTTTTCCGATACAAACTATAACTAGTTTCTTCAGACGATAGTTTAATTTTCTCCTTGTTAATTCATAAACTGGGCAGAATAATTGGAAAGCAAGGATTGGCTTCTGACGAACTATAAAAAACTGAATGGACAAAAAAGAAAATAAAACCAATCCTAAACTTATTTAACTATTTTTTATAGATCTATATCGCCACCTCTTTTACGTGACAGCACTGCGCATGGTGATGAGGTATCAAATAAATAAAGCCATATCAGGGTAAACTCTCCCGTTGGCTTTGGAGCAGTGAAGATGGATGCCTGTTAGTCAGATTTCCAATATTGGTCCTTCGTAAAAATTTTGTACGCGTTGTTACGCTGACATGATTCAAAACAGTCAATTGATAAGCTATATTTCATATGTAGTTAAAGTAGAGGGCTGGCACAATCGTTAGCACGCCGAGAAAATTGCTTAGCGGCATTTTGTCCGTCTTTATGTCCTCGGTTCAAATGCTGTCGACTTCGCCTTTCATCCTTTCGGGGTCGCTAAAATATACCAGTTGGACATTAGGTTGATTTAATCGTCTTAGTCCCTCACTCAAAATTGCTGGCCGCGTGCCGAAATTTGAGACCAAAACTTAACTTGTAGTTTTGAGTAAATAAACATTTTATTTTCAAAGAAGTAAGTCACACATTTATCTAAGAAATAGACGCATGGTCAAAAAGTACTTTTCGTAAGAATCGATGTTGTTTTGGATTGGATAGTAATGTACAGCACCGTGGATGAGTGTGTTTTAACACAGCCCCGAAGATAACTAAGCCTTGTGAGAGAAATTTCGTTGAGGAATACTATGCAGAAGGTCGTTGTATGTATGTATGTATGTATGTATGTATGTATGTATGTATGTATGTATGTATGTATGTATGTATTTACGTATCTTCTATTTTTTAATTATTATAAATCTTCCACTGAGGAAAGAGCCGGTTTCCAACAAAGATACAAGGCTCTATCTTTGGGATGCAGTTAACATAAACAAATTCACATTTGGAACTTGAGAAAAGTCTGGTATATTTTTACTATTTCACTCAGACTGCATTTGAAATGTGCGAATCAGCTGGTCGATTTATCTTTCTGAAAATCCAAGTTTATCAAGATTCTCCTTTAAGCATTTACTAACAAAACCTAGTGTTCCAATTATTATTGGTATGAATAAGAATTCATAGTCTAGATATAGAAGCTGGAGGTTTCGAAGCAGTTGTCCGTAAATATCCTCTTTTCATTTGATTTACAAAGAGATATTTAGATCTGCAGGGCAGCTGGCCTCTACGATGGTACATACCTTTGTCCCTCTGTCCCAAACAACAGTTCCGGCCTGTTATGTTTACATTTGACAGAGGTTTTGATGGGAATGTTCCACCAGTATTCCTTGAGTTGGCGTTTATGAATGTGTATGTATGTATGTATGTATGTATTATGTATGTATGTATGTATGTATGTATGTATGTATGTATGTATGTATGTATGTATGTATGTATGTATGTATGTATGTATGTATGCATGCATGCATGTATGTATGTATGTATTATGTATGCATGCATGTGTGCATGTATGTATGTTTGTATGCATGCATGTATGTATGTATGTATGTATGTATGTATGTATGTATGAATGAATGTATGTATACGATGGAAACACTAATAAAACACTGAATAAAATGAGATCCTAGTCAACTTTGCTTTTGGTCTATCTCTGAAGCTATATGACAAGGAACTGCTTTAACTTAGGCAATCGATTAAATGAAATCAAAGGTGCTACCCAAGCATAGCCACAATGCAGTGACTGAAACGATCAGCACTAATCTACTACATATATATATATCAAAGAGAGTTTGTGTGTGTATGTGTGCGCGCGTATGTGTGTGCGTATGTTCGTAATGCATTCGGAAACTGAGTTGCCGATTTTGACGCATGGGGTATCAAAAGATTTAGTAATCTTTCAGCTACCAAATAAACTTTATTTTCATTTACTCTACAACAACCAGGTTTCATTAGAAAGTGAAAATAGTTTCACACTTTCACTCTGAACCAATATATCACGGCTTTATATCATACGGTTTGAACTTGCCACCGTAAGCTAATCAAACATGCATTAATCATGCATTATTCTATTTGCTTGTTGCAATAATCCGCAGCGAATAATCCTTCTTTTCAAAACTACTGGCCCTGTGCATAAATCAGTAATCATTATGAATAAAATTCATTACAAAGTTCTTTCGTTTGCTTTCATTCATTTTACTTGTCTCATTCGTTGGACTGCGGCCATGCTGGGGCAGCACCTTAATGGGTTCAGTTGAATAAGTCGTGGTCAGTACTTTTTTTTGAAAGTCTGGTTTTTATTATATCATTCTTTACCTACCGAACTGCTAGCTTACAGGGACGTAAACAAACCAATACCGGTTGTCAATCGGCGAGGGGGACAAACACAAAATAGAATGAGCGCACACACACGCACTCTTACGTGTATATATACATAGATACATGCATACATACATACATACATACATACATACATATATATATAAACATGCATGTATATATATATATATATATAATATATATATATATAATATATATATATATATATATATATATATATATATATATATATTATATATATATATATATAAAGTTAATCCAAACATGAAAACACAAAGAGAAAACACAACGCGAGGACGTGGAACAAATATAGTCTTATTAGACGCTCAGGAAGGAAGGGAAGAAGGAGGGTTTAACGTTTCGAGCGGAGCTCTTCGTCAGAAACAGGAAAAGGAAAGATCCAGAGAAGGGAAGACGGAGGAAAAAAATCGCCAACGGTACACATGTGGTCACATTTTGAATATATATATATTTATATATATATATATATGCGACAGTATACTAAAAAGTTCCCGGTTAATATAGGGCGTAACAAATATCAGAAAATCAAAAAAAAAATGTGTGTAATAGGTGTAAAACAACTTCCTATGAACGAATATGAAAAAAAAAAATTCGCGCACGCGAAAGGGGGGTGGGGAGAGGCCTCGGAAAATTCACATCGGGAAGTTCCGAAAGCGTCTGAGGAGCTGACCCGGGCACCAAAACAAAAAAAAATAGTGTAATATGTGTAAAACAACTTGCTCTAAACGAATATGACAAAAAAAAATGCGCTCTCGAGAAAGAGGGATGGGGGAGAGGCCTCGGAATATTTATATCGGGAATTTCCGAAAGCGTCTGAACCGGGCACAAAAACAAAAAGAAAAACAGCGTAATAGGTGTAAAACAACTTGCTCTAAACGACTATCATGAAAAAATGCGCGCTCGCGAAAGGGGGGTGGGGGAGAGGCTTCGGAAATTTCACATCTTCAGTCCACGGCCTTTAAACTAAGAAAAAATAGTGTAATTGGTGTAAAACTACTTGTTCTAAACGAGTATCAAGAACACACACTCACACATGAATCATAAACTCCGTATTTCGCAAAAAAAAAAATAAAGAGAAGAAATTCTGGAAAAAGTGAAGAAATGTTGGATCTCATTCCTTGGTTAAAGCTATTTTAAACATTAAATTTATGCTTTTCTTTGAAATAGTTCAGATATATGCAATTCTTCTCACTTATTAAGATGCATTTATCAGAAAAAAAGAGACAGAAAAAATTATTATTTTGTGTCAATCCTTCCCTAATTATCCTTTATTAATTAGTTTTGGCGTGTATTTTTTTCCCAAATTTATTTTTTCACCTTTACAACACTGTTTAGTAAAGCAATTAATTATCTTTATAATTTGCATATTTGACTTATTAATCAAAATTCTCTAGATGTAATATATACTAAGTAATGCATCCTTCATTTATGTGTTCCGTTCTGTATTATGCATGCGTGACTGTTTGTATGTAAGTGTGTTTAACTGTGCACATGAATGTGAATATTAAAGAACATATTTATTTACTATGATTGTTATTTTCAGAACAAATAAACCTTTTGGCTGTTATGTTATTGATGTTATTATTATTGCTAGTTAAAGGGTGGTGACTTGGCTGAATATTTTGAGTCTTGTAGTATGTAGTTGTGTTAGTCAATATTCTGAGTTCAAATCCAACTCATTTCTTTATCATCATTATCGATGGACCACTCAAAGAGGTATGTATACATTATCATTTTCGTAACATAATTTCTGTAGTATTTCAAGATGTTTCTGACACGTATTTTGATTCACATGGCGGAGATCCAACATTTCTTCACTTTTTCCAGAATTTCTTCTCTTTATTTTTTTTTTTTGCGAAATACGGAGTTTATGATTCATGTGTGAGTGTGTGTTCTTGATACTCGTTTAGAACAAGTAGTTTTACACCAATTACACTATTTTTTCTTAGTTTAAAGGCCGTGGACTGAAGATGTGAAATTTCCGAAGCCTCTCCCCCACTCCCCTTTCGCGAGCGCGCATTTTTTTCATGATAGTCGTTTAGAGCAAGTTGTTTTACACCTATTACGCTGTTTTTCTTTTTGTTTTTGTGCCCGGTTCAGACGCTTTCGGAAATTCCCGATATAAATATTCCGAGGCCTCTCCCCCACCCCTCTTTCTCGAGAGCGCATTTTGTTTTTCATATTCGTTTAGAGCAAGTTGTTTTACACATATTACACTATTTTTTTTTTGTTTTGGTGCCCGGGTCAGCCCCTCAGACGCTTTCGGAACTTCCCGATGTGAATTTTCCGAGGCCTCTCCCCCACCCCCCTTTCGCGTGCGCGAATTTTTTTTTTCATATTCGTTCATAGGAAGTTGTTTTACACCTATTACACACATTTTTTTTTGATTTTCTGATATTTGTTACGCCCTATATTAACCAAAGTTCCTGGCTTTGGGTAAAAGAAAATACAGGAGGATCAGTTAATTATTTTATTCAGCATATTCCCTTCTCAGATTCACACACTTATTGCAGCGGTCCTTCAGCTTTTCTAAGCTCTGTAGAAGATTTTGGAATGTTGGGCTTCCAACCAGGCCTTTCGCTATACCCTTAAAGCCAGGAACTTTTCACCACCCCTCGTGTGTGTGTGTGCGTATGTGAGTTTTGCTGCTTGAAGGGTTTTTAACTCTTATTTCTTGCAATGTATGTGCTACCCTGCACCCATGGTCACAATTTGTGAAAACATTACATCAATCTGAAATAAACCGTTCTCCTCGGGCGCAGACGACCTTATAAATTTCCCACATAAAGGATAAACCATTATTTTTTAGCAAAATTTCATCAGTAGAATAGACTAAAATAATTACATTGTTTCAATTTGCTATTTTTGTGACAGAATGAATTTAGGGAAAAGATGTATGCCCAAAGCCCACTACAATTTAGGGTGGCAGAGGAAAATAATAGGGGTCAAGAAAGAGGAATGGTGATATAGCTACATTTGTATTTTATCACATTCATAAGACTTAATGCAGCCTGTTGTCTACAACCCATTAGAATTAAATTCACTGGGAACTGCCAGTTAAGTTCTTGTTGGTGGTGTTAAATTAATTGATATCAGATACTCTCCCCGACCCCTATTTTACTGGGACCATAAAGCCAGCCTTATCTGCATAAAAAGAAATATCTCAGAGTTGCTAGTAAGATAATGACAGATAGAAAAGAGGTGATAACCAGAAAGAGGAAGGAAAGGCGTAGCTAAACATATTATGATTATCAAATGAAAGGGGCATAAATTGAGAAGCAAAAGAAGTCACGATGGGTTCCAAATGTGGGAATTAAAGGTGAGGGTAAAGAGGTGTATCCTAACTTGGCAAAAATTTATATATTATATTAAAATTTAGAGAAGGATTTTAGAACCATGCAAAAGAAAAAGGCTAGATAAATCAACTTAAACCACCTTAAAAGTGGAGTACTTTAATATATAAGAGAAAGCTTATAAGGCCTTTTTCCTAGCATATTGCTAAGATGGTCATGCTAAAACTATTCAACAATGAACCTGTGCTCAAATTAAGATATCATCAAAGTAGGAGTACATATTGAATCAAAACCAGAGATTACAGGCTGAAGAAATAAGATATTTCTATATCAGGAAAACTTATTTAAAAAAAAAAACTTGAAAGAAATTTTTGTATAAAAATTACCAGCATTATGAAAACATATGAAATGATATAAGATGGTATAAAAATACAAGAAGGTATAAAAGGTATAAAAATACCACATATACATAAAACTATCACATATATATAAATTTCATAGAATTTATGAAATATGTATAGTACAATTATAAATATAAATATAAACACCATATTGCACTATATTATACCATAAGTTTTATGAAGAGGAGTTACAAACTCCTCCACAATCCATAGAAGTTACAGCAGTGTATACATATATAAGAATATACAATAATGTAATATAAGATAAAAGAATAAATAAAATAAAATAATAATAAATAATAGACAAAAAAATGTGCATAAAATTCCAATAAAGAATTTAGAAAATGAAAAAATAAAGTAAAGATAAAAATTTTATATTGTGAATGCCATAAAATGTATAACGGATATAAAAAGAGATAAAAAAAATAAAAAACAAAAAAATAAGGATAAGTCAAGGTATGTATAACAAACGCTAAATTAAAGGTAAATAAAATAAGAGAATTATACCATTGGAAATGGTTTTATAAAATATTTGTAAAATATATTATTATAGACACAGATATGTGTAGAATAATAACATTTCACAGGGGGTAGGCATACAATATACCTAAGTGAGGCGTAAGATCTGGTAATCTAACGCAGATATACATGTAACTAATAGGGAAGAAAATCTTAGAACCAAAATGGGATTAATGTAATATAAGTATTGGAGAAATGCAGATTAAAAAAGTAGGGGGTTATAAGAGAGCATTATTACGTATATTTCTATATAAAAGAGGGTATTTTATGAATAATACGACACCCTGGATAATTCCTGCCACCAAATCATAGTATGATTTGTATAATATTATCTGTTTCTAAAATATTTGAAGGTATGGGTGATCCTATGTACACAAGATGCTCTAAGGTCTAATCTATTATTAATTAGCTTATCTCTAAACTTGAAAATTTCGTAAATTTCCATATAACATAGTTCGCATCCATATCGGCTTTCTTTGTATGGCTGAGCTCTACGTACTATATATCCCATTTAAGGCTAAATTTAATATTGCTATCCTTAAGTTTCCAGATTTTCATAGATAACGAGGCACTGTTGGCTTTATATCTAAGCCTAAAAGATGAAAAATAGTTATTTAGGTGCTTCTTCGAGCATCTGACGTAAATAAAGTTAGTAATTTCAGTCATTATTGTACATTTGTATATAACATTTTGAGCTAAACATCGACCTAATAACGGGCATTGAGATATTACCCTACAATTGCAGCTGGGGTTATTATTGCTACTACTACTACTACTACTACTACTACTACTACTACTACTACTACTACTATTATTATTATTATTATTAGTAGTAGTAGTAGTAGTAGTAGTAGTACTTCTATCAATTATAGTATCATCATTAAAGGTATTACTCAAATTCGTTGTAGTATTATCAGGTGAGTCAATAATGCTCGAGTTATTATATCTATCATTATCACTATTTATATTAGTTCTATTGTATTGGATTCTTACATATCTACTATTATTATCATCATTATTATGGGTTAAAAGACTATTGACAATATTGTTATTACCAATCTCTCGGGCCAGTTGTATATTTCTTCTGTTAAATCGGACTATAATTGTGCCTATATTAGAAAGGGTGGAATATGAGATTCTGATTGTCTTACCAGAGATGATTTTGTGATACTTGTGAGAAGCTGGGAAGTTTGTTTTTTTTCTAAAATCGCCATAAAATTATCATATATATTTGTAGAGATAGCACAGTTGAAGGGAAAGTTATACCAGATTACATTATTATTTCTAAAATTCCTATAATTATGAAAGCGGATCCTCTCAGTCCTTCTACTACTTCTCGAACTCTCCGTTTGATTATCAAATATGGTCACATTATCGGTATTTATGTTATCATTAGAGCAGGCTCCATTCATCTCAATCATATCCTTACTATTATTATTGTACATGTTAGTCATTTCACCGCCTTTAGATTCAATTTCATTATTGTTATATATCTTATTCATTGTTTTAATAGGAATGTTAGCGGCAATCCTAGTAGATCTATGCGCTCGACTAGATGGGCTATTGTTCTTCTTTTCCCTTCCATTTTCATTACACTGCCTAGTTGTTATCTGACTTTCCGAATTAAGGAAAGCAAACTTCTGATTATATACCTGGACATCCTCGTTACTTATTTGCTTTACACACACACACACACACACAACACACACACACACACACACACACACACACACATATATATATAATATATATATATATATAATATATATATATATTATATATATAGATAGATAGATAGATAGATAGATAGATAGATAGATAGATAGATGATAGATAGATAGAGGAAAAGAAAGTTGGACGATTGCCTAATTCC